>NC_077224.1:55667300-55692300 GCF_024763615.1 Phlebotomus papatasi
TACAAAAAAACTCGCGATTTTTCATTAAAAATAAGGAAAAATAATGTTTTTGAAGAAAAGATCAGAGCAACTTTTCGGGAAACTTTTCTAGCGATCGCACCTATAGAGTCCGACTGATCGTGCGTAGTTGAGACACAAATGGAATTGCACAATAAAATGAGAGCAGCAATCATAAATCTTCCTCAATGATTGTCTCATTTAATCCACTGAATCACTATTAAATTGGCCAGAGGCTCAATGGGCAGGAGAACACTGCGATGATCACTTTCATTCAAACTCCACGTGGCAGGAATAATTCCGCCTGATCATTTCAGAGAGAAATCAATCACAATAGTTCTCGCATGATTCTCAGAGAAGAAATGGGTCAGATGATAATTTTCTCAGGAATTTATGGGCGATATGAGGATCAATGATCACTTTCCCGGCACGAGACACTTTTCTCGAGGTTCTTCCACTCACTGCGCGTGCAGTGATTCTCTTGTGGTACTTTTTGCTCTGAGGCACGTTAAAAATATCCCTCAATTTTCTATCCACGATTCTCGGCGTCGAATCGTCGCTTTCAATCGTTTTTTTGGCACTCATCTGACTGCCCGTGGAATCTGCGGAATGCATCGGGATTCCAGGAGCAAACCTTGTTTTTCTATTGCGGTGTCTTGCAGAGAAAATCTTGGCACAACCACCTAGAAAAATGACTAGCGGAAAATTTGACGGTCTTCTTAATGAACCCAAGACACAATTTATAGCTCTGAATGAGTCAAAACAATCCATTTAGACTCCTGATAATTCCCCAGTAACTTCTAAAAGAAATCAAGTCCAAGAAAAAAAATAATTTCCTAAATTTAAGAATTTTTATTTGCCAAATGCCTCTCACAATCCTCAAGGGTTCCTATCAATTTATCCAAATACTCCCTATCCATCTCAACATGAACACTCTCTCCTGGATTTTTCCCTTTCCGGCAGTTCAGCGTCAATGAAGTTATCAGCTTCTGGACAGTTGAAGAACTGCTGCTTCCCAGAATCCATTTTACATCCCAATCAAATGACACTAGAGCCTTCTGTTCAGAAGAAATACTCCTGAATACAAGATGCCTGAGAATCTCATCTTTTCTGCCCTCAATCACTCTCACAATCTTCTCCTGAAGCTCCGGATTGAGGTAGGAAAAGTACGATTTCAGGGATTTTTGATCGATCTGCCCTCGGGCATATTGCCCGAAAATGTTACTGAGACTCTTCGTGGCTAAATCCAATTCATCCTGATGGGTAAATCCATAGTCTTTCCAGGATTTCAGAAGATTTCTTCCAGAGTCCACAGAAACTTCCTGGTCAATTGCAAGGTTCAAAAACTGCAAGAAAATCAAAATGAATTCTAAGTTTATGAGGAAAATTTGTATCCTCACCTCTCGCAGAACATCCCCATTGTCAATATTTAAAGAAATTTCATGCATTTTACTAGGAAATCAAGAAAATTCTAAAGGAAGGATTGTAAACAAAATAAAAACAAGACAGACATCAATTGGCGCTGTAAGCGGTGATTCAACATGGAAACTTGTTATATTAGAATGTTTGACAATTTGAAATGTAACGAAGTAAGCAGCATTTGAGTATCCCGGACGACCCCATATAACACTAAGGTAAGGTGTGTTGAATTTCTTATTTTCATGTTTAGTAACAGTTACTAAATACACAGCACTTAAAACTAAGGTATTAAAAGTAAGTGCTTATTAAGTACTTATTATTAAACACTTATTGTGTTAGTGATTCTCTTAACCCTTTAAGGACCATTGGAACACCGGTGTCCCATAAAGAAAATAATTTTTTCTGACTACCTAAAGTTATTTTTTTCTAATGTCTGTATCAGGGGCATGACATTTCCTATGTTTTCCATATGTTTCTAGCTAGCCGAAAATTTTTTTGAGTTTTTTAGCTGTTTTCTGTCATTGTAGAATGAGTTAGTAACAAATACTAATACAAAATAAAAGCCAATTTAATAACGAAGAGGCAACCGAAAACCCTAAATTGGCAATCTACGTAGTTTTGGAGATAACTCGTGAAATGTATACGAAAACAGGGAAAAAATTGCATTAAAACTGGTCGCATTTTTCAGAGCTAATGTCACCCTCCTGGTCTGTATATAATTGTAAAGTAGAAGGTTGAAGGGATCTACAATATTTTTTGCAAGTCTCTAGCTATTTGCTATGTAGTAAATATTTAAGCTCAAAATGGCGAATATTTAAATTCTCAAATTCATAATTGATTTTATTTATTTTTTATACTTCAAATTTTTTTTTAAGCAAAACCCTTTTGGAAATAAAAACTGCAATACTCATACGTAATATTTTTCATTAAAGCGAAAAATATTATTCATTGGTATTGTCAGAAAAATTACTTAAATTTTTGAGCTATTTTTGTCCCTATCGTTCATAGAAGCACGAAATACACAGAATCAGACTCAGTTGGACTTTCCAAGGTTTTAGATGTAAGACTTATCATTGATTATGTTTCCCAGTTTAATTTTTATTGTTGATTTTCAGTCCGTAAAAGGTGTCTCGTCGTTAAAGGGTTAAAGTCTTTTGAATAAAGAAATATTTTGATTTCTGAATGACAAGGGCAGAGACTACAAGAAAATCTTAAGAAATAGGATACATTTGGATATACAGTAGACTCTCGCTCCATCGGCTTTTTTTCAATCGGGCGAAAAATTTTGTTAACAATTTTCACGCTTGATTTTGAAGCAAATTTGCTCAAATTCGCTGTAGTTCTTCCTATTTTATCGTGATCCTTTATAATTGAGCGCTTTTTGTGAAATTTACAAAGGCTTTGACGCCAAAATCTATCAATAAACCGGATGACATTTCGTCCCAAATGCCCATTTGAGAGAGAGTCTACTGTAAGGATACATTTGGATATAGTTGGAAGCTGTTGCGTGTTTAGCTACGTGAATAAAAGTCTAAAAAGTGAAGTTGGAAATTTTGAGAGCAAATTCATATTTATTTTTGTATTTTCCGTGAATTCATAAAAGGGCAAAATATGTGTGGTAGGTAAAATAAAATTAAATACTTTAAACCTAGAAAGTAAAAAAACTCAATTTGCTAAATAAATTATCAAATTTGGTGAGTAAGTGTTATATCGACGTACCTGGAGAATACAATAGACTGTCTCAAATTCGGGCATTTGGGACCAAAATGTCACCCGAATTAAAGAGAAATTCGGGCGACAAACTTTTTGAAATGAAACGGTTTTTTATTCATCTGTATGCACATATTGAGTTTACGTACTCAAATACATTGTAAATATCATGAAAATCTCTTAATAATGCAAAATAATATCAAAACTTATATTTGATGAATGAAAACTAAATGAAACTTATTTGTTTCATTTGATAATTATAATCAAACTTGAAAAATGTTAACAAACTTTTTCCAAATTTAACTGCCGTCCGAATTAAAAAGTAGCCCGATTTTAAAAGAGCCGAATTAGCGAGAGTCTACTGCTGTATACCAAAGAATTAGATTTTCTTAATCTCCAGCTTTGTCGCCGCAGAGAGGCACCAATAAAAATCACTATTTACTTCAAAAAGACTTTTAATCCTGACTTCAAATTTCACAAAAGATTGATAATGTATTTCAGAGCGGATAGAGAAAAATAGATAGCGTTGCGATGGGTCGTTTGCCTTTTATAGGAATCCGTAATCCCGTTTTTTGGTTAAGTGGGAATTGGTACCAGATCCAACTGGCATGCAGTTGGAGACAATAGCTCTAATATCGGCGCGCAAAGCTCACCGATATTATGCCCTAGACACACTTACGGCTTAAGCCGAGAGACGACTTAGTGGAAAATAATGGAAATGCACTTTAACCATTATTTCTAATATAATTACTCTAATTACTCTAAATTTTGAGTTTATGAAATTTTTCTGATCTAAAAGATATGCTGCAGCCATGATTACTTAATTTTCCAATTGCCAATAATATTTCACTTCACCAATTTTGACTTTTCAGTTACCATTTTTTAATATTTACTTACCATTTTACCAAAATACAGCCATTTGTGAAATACTCCCAAAGTGCTGAAAGTAAAACGATCTCCTCTTTGATCTCTTCTCATGCACAATTTCTTAAAATAATCCTTTAGTATATAGATCACTGGAAAATACCATTTATTGTTTTTAAACTACCGCTGTTTTGTACACAAACTTAAGATGAGTTTATTTGAAATAAATAAAAAAAAGGTTTGTTCTTTAGGGATGTTCTTGAGGCTCAAAGACAGTTCCATAAAAGAGTGGTAGCTTCGTTGCCTCATTGCGAATGAGAAACATGAATGGCACGTTGACCCTTAACACAACATCTGTGCCAGTTTTGTGAAGGAAGGTCAAAGTGGCAGCTCCTCCTTCCGTTCCTGAAAAATTCAATTGTCTGTCAGTCTAGAGATCCTAAAGACCAAAATAGACACAAGCAATGGCTTAAGGCTCAGCTCGAAAAATGAGGATTGGTGTCAATACACTCAGGAATTAGTCCGAAATTTCAGAAATCAAGATGAGCTTCTAAATTCATAAAGTCTTGTGAAATTTACGAAGATTAGCGACATCAACGACAGTCACGCCAGTGGCAGTGCTAAAAATATAAAACTTCAATCTGAGTGTTTTTATTTATTTTTTCGAAAAGTCAATTATCGTGTCTTGAAATTAGCAAAGTGACGGTAACTGCTATTGTACTAAAATATGTACTAAGTTTATAATTATTGTACATAGAGGGAGTTAGTGTTAGTGAAAGAGTGAGAAGGTCACTTGTAGCTGAACCCTCGGAGTGACAACATCTCAAGAAAGTAGTCTGTAAATAAAGCCAAATATCCTTCCCCAAAAGTAAGTGTTCATTCCGATCTGCTGAGAAATCCACTCGACCACCACGGATTTATCAGCTGGCGACGAGGATGAGATAAAGCCAGTGATCGCGAAGATGCCTACGGAATCTGAAAAGGACACGTCGAAAAACGTGGTCACCGCGTGTGGCAAATTTCCCGCGGCAGACCCTGAAGAAGACTTTGTGGGGTACAAAGACCGCGTGGAACAGTATTTCATCGCCGCAAATGTTCGAGAATCATTGAGAGTTGCGTCATTAATCGCTAATATGTCCAACGAGGTATATAAAACCCTCAAGAAGCTTTCCTACCCGAAGTCGACCACCACGGATTTATCATCAATTAGGTAAAAAACGCATGGACAAGGGAAGGTACGTAAAGTCGCAAGATCTTAAAAAAATCTCCTCTATATGAAATAGCATTATATTGCACTTAAGAAGCCTTCCAGCAATCAAAGTGTGCATATTTATGTAGTAGAACAGTTCAGCCTAGTGAAGTTGGAGGAAGAAAGCCCGTCCTGACGAAAACTCTTTGGGTTGGGGTGGTGATTCTAAGGGGTGCTATAATGGCTAATTCCAGAGGATATATCGCCGATAAATGGAGTGGTGCGCACCCGATGGATTATCCCTAGAGTGTAAACGAATCGGCTCTTTAGTCGGCCTGCAACCGTGAAGATGTGGGGAAGCTCAATTCATGGCTTCCAGAGAATGGGCAATGGGGACTTTACTTTGGGAGGCTAGAGATAGAGTGCACTGCAGCATGTTCCGTTGTGGATCAGTAGCATATCTTGCCACATTTATTAGAAATTTACGCAAACACGCAAATCCCTGATCGTAAATTCTCAATGTACGATCAGAGGATCAACCTCTGTATATTCGAAAAATAAGATCAAGAGACCAAACTTACCTTTTTCGTTAATTGTGAGATCAACTTTGTGGATAACTTCGCTGGCAAAGAGTCCGGGGTTGTTGGTTACCCTGCTTCGAAGTTCAGAAAGATTTTTTAAACTTTCAACGTCTGGGACTTGTCTTCGTGATCGTGAGAGCTTCTTCTCAGCATGTGGCTTTGTGATTCTCTTCCTCAGAACAAAATCTTTGAGGGTTAGTGGTTCAGATTCATAATCAAACTTGCTGGCCACTTTATATGTAGCTCTCTTCCTTCGGTGACTATCGACATTGTGCATATCCATCTCATCGTGATCCTCATCGTCGTCACCCCGTAATCTCGAGAAGATCAGGAAGTCCTCGCGGTTTTCGTACTGATGATGATGATTAGAAGCAGCATTGCCTCCTGCTTGAGTAAGAGCCGAGGGAACAAGCTTGCCGATTTTTCCATAAATATCCTGATCGGTGATCAATGACAGATCAGCTAAATGTTCATCAAACAGCGTTCTAACCCCGAGTTGACTGAGCACTTCTTTCAACTTGAACTCAGACGTTAGGTGCATTTTGGGAAGGAGTAGGATTGAGGTATTCAGGGTCATCTTGGAAATCATGTAGTCGATCTTATCTGGTGTGAGATCCTTCTGAAGTTGCCTCAGCTTAAAAGCGTTTGAGTCATCCGGTACGATAATGTAGAATGTGCTGAGATTGTTTTTGTAGGGAACACCAATTATCTGGCAATTGTATTCTCTGCAAACATTGAAAAAAGATGTAATTTCGCAAGATCATTTATTAAGTGTGAGTGATGCTCACCTGGCATAGTAGTACGGAAGTCTTCCACCAAATGACATCATGTCAACCACGATATGTCGTCCTGATAAGCCATCAGGATAGAATTCCCTGCGTTTAGTGCCTCCTTCAATGAATGTGTCCTTCCAGCGAGAATTGAAATATAGAGTTGATGCTATAATGACTCTAGTATCTGTAGACAAGGACTCAGACACGATGTTCTTCACCTTTCCGTTTGTCGACTTCTCTACCCAGTCATTAATGAAGGAAACAGCTTGATCAGGGTGATTTTCAAAGTCCAATTCAGTGATTTCACTCCTATAAATTGATTCCACAACAGATCTGTAGTCAGGTCGAATAGAAAAACCATTTTGAACAAAGATTCCATTGACGATGGACACTCGATGATCTAGAGATCCTGCTCCTGTTGTTATTGTATTCGTCCTTTCATTCCCTCCATTCACATCATCAACGCTTGTGGCTAGCAGATCATTAATCGAATCCCCGAAATCTTTGTGCAGACTCCTAGGATCATCGACTGAGAGAAGTTGCAGAAGTTCATTGTAAGTCTCCCCATTGGATCCTAAGAGAACCAGCTGAAGAGCTCCAGCAATACTAACTGGAGAGTAAACAATTACTTTGGTATCCTCAGAAGTCAATAGGGTTTTTCCAATTTTATGAGCCAAATTCAGGACATTTTTGGACGTGTGATCATGTTGCAGAGCAGAAGCACTGGTCACATCTCTCCTCAGGAGAGTTGTAGGATCGAGATTCGAGCTACTTGGTATATAATCTACGGCATCCACGGGCTTAAATCCACTCTGTCTGCAACATAAAAAAAGCATTTCCGCACGTGAATCAACAAAATCACTTATACAGTTAATTTTTGCCCAACAATAACTTTTTATCGCAGCAAATTAAAAATATAATTAAACTTAACCACTCCAGTGTGAGTTCAAATCATTTCTATGAATAGAAAATCATTGTTAGATAATTTCTTACTTATTATTAGTTTCATGGTACTTGGGAGTTTCC
Source organism: Phlebotomus papatasi (assembly GCF_024763615.1). Taxonomy (NCBI): domain Eukaryota; kingdom Metazoa; phylum Arthropoda; class Insecta; order Diptera; family Psychodidae; genus Phlebotomus; species Phlebotomus papatasi. Next base: position 55,674,860 of record NC_077224.1, read on the forward strand.
TAAAATACCAAATGGTCAGCAAAAATGTTCAGTGATTAGCGATAAAATCACAAGAAAAATGGAGGATCAACTCCTCTTGGTCCAAACTGAGAAAAACCTGAGAGAGTGACATTTATTATATGGTTTTTATTTAGACGAAAATGCATTACAAATATTAGACCAAACGCGTTATGTATCAAACTTAAAATATTTCTCAAAAAAAAGTGTCAGAATTTAACACAACAAACTGTTTATTTCCTCTGCCTGGACAAGGTAACAGAATGATGTAGTTATTTCTAGTAATTTTCCCTTTTATCAATTATTACAAATACCTCACCTACAAAATATTCGATATATGAACATTCGGGACATTCAAATAAAAACAAATTAGTAAATACTTTCAAATCAATAAACTCACGCTATCAAATCATCGAGGGATAATCCCATTCCATTAGTAAAGCTCAATGTACAAATGAGGCCGAAAATCACCAGCTGTTTCGGCATATTCTGAAAGAAAAATCAATACAAATTACGTTGATATACCATATGAAACACTTTCATAAAAAAATATAATTAATAACTAAAAAATATATTCAATAAAAGTGATTAAGTTATCTTTGTTTATCGCAATTATTCACTTTTACATTTCTGTTCATCATTAATCATGTGCTCAATTCACTTTTTCATCCATTCTGTGAGTAATTTTTCCTATTTATGCAATTACAATTACTTAAAAATGTTGCGGAAAAACGTGGGAATTCCGACAAATTTTCGCGCCAATTCCCATAAATCACTTAGTAGAATCAATAGCTGGAACTTCAAGTTCAAGGAGATCACTCATTGTCCAATAAATAAATTTATACTGACGAGGCGTGAATGTTCGAAATTGACCTCAGAATGTCTTCTACGAATCTATTTTTTTCGACAATTCAGTTGTAATTGCAAAATGATACTACAAAATTAGCATCTAATTTGTTGGAGTGTTTTCAACTACGAAATACCGGATTTTCCCTGAACAAAAAAAAGCCCCCAAAGCTGTTGTATTTGTTGTCTTTTGTCAATGCTGTCAACAGATTGGAAAGCTCGCGGCAATGCCATAGAAATAGTACTTGAAAGAAGATCTCATTAAAATTACATCAACTCCCGCATTTGCCATTCTTTACCTCACGAATTCTAAAAGGTAGTATTTTCCCAGCGGCCAATTCAAAAGTTTTCCTTGTTATGCATTACAAACTGTAATGTTTAGTGTATACTAATTCATAAAAGATCGGTAAGGTAAACACTTTTACTATTTGTCAGCTCTAAATTTACATTTTCATGATTTTGAAAAAGTAGTTCTTTTTAAGTCATATCAAACAATTCTAAGCAATATATAAGGAAGTCTTAAGTAAGTAATAAATGATTTTATGTACAGGTTTTATTGAAAGCTATTGCCCGGTCATTATTTTTTTATGCTTTGTAAACTATATACAAGCATGTGCTCTCAATATCTTTTTGTTGTTTAAACTTATTTAAACGTATGACTTGTTTCGAAACAAAAATTCTTCGCCAAACGCACGACTTATTTCGGAACGGAGGGAGTATAATCCATTCATGCATTTATTAATTTTCATGAACCGCTTGTGAGTTCGAGTCCCGCCCGGTGCAAAGATCTGAATGTTTAGAAAAAGACATTTTCACTGTAATATAACGTAATAAAAATGCACCGCCTCTGCCCAAAAAACTCCGGGAGCATGGAAGAAGCATCCACATCACGGGGAAGGCGCTCCTGGGCGGTCTGCATTTGAACTTAGCGGATTCTTTCAACACGGGATACAACAGCAGCAATATAACATGATTACATGATTACAAGTATTCCGACACGATTACTAATATCAACCGCTTATCTGTTAACAGGAAATATTTGGTTTTTTGACTTCAGATGAATTTACTCTGTGTAATCTTGTCCATCGAAAAGTAAGTTTTTTTTCAAAAAATTTCCAGAATATTGGAACTGATCATATAACGGCTGAATTTTTACGATTATTAAATGAAAATATCAGAAAATATACTTTAAATGTTATACTTTCAAATGCTTAAGTGCTTGAATTAAATAATTTTTTATACTCTTATTTGGCCGTTACTCGCTCTGTTCGACAATTTTTTTTGTACACGAAAACATTTGAAATTGAAGAAAAGTTTGCTACTTCTTGTACTTGGGTTACGATGATAAAGAGCAAACATTTTTTAACTTAAAATTCTTCACATTAATTCATTAATAGCTCCATTTGTTAACTTTTTTTGCCAGAATATTACACGTGTACCATAAGGAATTATTTAAGGATCTGAGAGCTCTTAGAAAGGGGGTCAGAGACGAGATTTAAACGTACCACCTGTTCCCCTCTTTCAACTAGATCCTGCCACTGTTCTGCACGCCGCGCCGTAACGTCCTTACTCATCCGAGTCTAGTCACTAACTAACTCTCTCTCTCTCTCTCTCTCGTCCGTCTCTTAATTAATACTCTCTCTATTAGCGATCGTCGCTAACATCCAGGGGTGTCAAACCCTAATCGCGTAAGCGTGGAAGAGGGAAGAAACTGGTCATTCCATGATATTGTTCCATCATAATACACGAGGATAGGCCATCTCCATGGATGAAAAGGTTGCATCAAAGGATGTCAAAGGGTCAAATGCCCGCCGGATTTTACAGTCGGCAAGTCTGGAGCTTAAACATTGATTTTGATAAAATAACTATCCAAGAAAACAAAATTGCAACTACAATTCAAATCAGGAAGGCAGATGAAGGCCAATTTTAATAAATTCGACGATATGTCAAATTTTCCGCCCGCTATTTTGAGCAAAAACTTTCCATGACTTTCCACGAAGAGAGAAAAGAACAAAAAAATGTATTTACATCGCTGTCAGGCTATTCTTTCCCAAGTAATTGGAAGACTAAAGTAACTAAACATCCATTCCCGACAGCAATTTGAAAATAAATTTTGAAAAAATATATTATTCAAAATCGTCTAATTTGCAATTAATACAGTATGCGACAGGTGAATGTGTTAAAAACTTTTTCTAATATTTTTCTGATATTTTTTATACGTGAATTTCGATAAATTTTAATTGCTATAATTTTTAAATTGCCATGGAATGTCAATTTGTGCTTTTTTAAAAGTTTTTAATTCGCCAACGAAATAGAGGTAGGACGGGAGCCACTTTCATGTTATGCCTAACGTAAGGTGTGGGTGGACCGCTGGGTTGTCGGTCTCATTGATCATTTGCATTTCTCACTGAATTTCTCTCTCATGTCGCGTACCTATGCATCGTCCGGGGTCACAGGGCCACTCAACTAGTCGTGAGACCTCGAGAAAATTGTCACCAGAAACCAAAAAGCATCCCAACATCGAGGAATTGGGACAGAAGATGTTATACAAGATTTTTTGGCGGGAAATCCGTGATCGCGGGATTTTCTCTCATCGAAAGGAATGGAGAAAAACTTTAAGATTGCGTTTTGATGATCACATAGAAAAATCAACAGTGGGACTCAAGGTGAACTCACAAATTCAATTGCAAATGATCGGCTATGCCATTGAGAAAATGCCTGCATTGAGAATAATCATAAAACTTTCATAGCGATGTGCAAAAACCATGCAGAATGTGTCGCAACAAATGCGGCATTTTAATAATGAAGGAACTCAAAGTAATATCCATACTTTAACCCCAGAGATCACTGATATATCCTCTCAGAAGAAACCACTTTATTTCTGTTTCGCTAACACACCGTCTCTCAATTTGACGTGAAGATCGTGAGAAAAAAATTATCAGTGTTTTGTAACCCCGCGACTGTTATTTTTTTTCCTTTGCAAACACTCGCGCGGAAAGATCATCGCGGCAAATGATAAAAGCGTGAAAATTACATTGCGTCGTTTTGAGGAGGGAAAATTTCTTCAGCAAATAATAACTTACGGAATGTTGGGGAGTCTCTGCTGGAGAACAGGTTTCTAGGATAGGTAATAATCCACCAAGAGGGAAAAGTCACACCTGTTGAGCACTGTTTCCACGAGCTTGCCTCTCGCACGACTGATCTCAACTGGGAAGTTACAGACCACTAAATACTCCGGCAAACTCGCGAGAATCTCTCTCAGCAATTCTTCAGTCTATGAGTACTTCACAAAAGTGTCGAGTTCTCTCGGAATGAAGAAGCTATTTGTCTTTTTTTTTCTTCACTTTCTGCCGAGAAAAATCGAGTGATTAGAGTTGTATTGAAATTATGCTAATCACACGCAGAGTAATGAGACTCTTCTTGCTATATAATTGCGACTTTCCCACACTGTGACTCATTCTTCCGACTCTTGCATGATCAATTTCACAGTGATGAGCCGTGAAATTCACCTGGCAGAGGCCAAAAAGACCCATTGTTGTATTAATGTCTTTGTCACCCAGAAATTTACACTACAAAAGGCTAGATCTGGGTATTTTTGCGGTTTATCACTTTGTCACTTGAGCTGAAGTATCATAAAACTCACTAGTGCGTGGTTTTACTTAGAAAAAAAAACATATAATTTATATAAAATCTTTTCTCTTATTACATTCATTATTTCAATAATTTGCGCGGGATTATTCTTCTACTGCAATTCCAACGCATTTATTTTCAAACTGTTATACAATAAACCCAGCAGAACTGCGCATGAGTTTAGAATTATTATTCGTACCAAATATTTCTACGGTTATTTCACAAGTTTTTTCTCCACTCTGGTCGAACAGATAATTAAATTTTATTCAATTCAAATATAGTCAATTTCTGTGATTTTTGTTTCATTTTTATTTTGCATAGCGATGAGCAAGAACCGTTTGAAACCGAACAAACGTCAAATGAAAATTGTACGTCAATGGTCGAAACGCTACCTTAACAAACTTGTCTAAGTCTAAGTCTCTTAGCTACCGATGTGTTTGCGATTTTTTCCTCCTCGGAGTCGGTTAATTATCTTTGTTACTTTCTAAAGTGTTCCTTGGTGGGAGAGAGTTTTCGCGCATAGCACTTGCTAATGTAAAATACAATGATAATACTGTAGATGAGGCATTTTTCTTATCACGCGGCCGCAGAATCCCTTCAGACTTCCACTCACGGCAGGCGCCCCATCGGTGTTTATTGCGAAAAGCTTCGCCTACAAATCTCTCTCATCCAAAAAAAATGCAGGGCTTCCCGAAGAGCAGTGAAGATGTCTTTTCCAGTTGTCGTTATGAGTTGTTTTAAGTCAAGCATTTCCTCAAAAATAGACCAGCCTGGGTAGACCCTTCACCCAAAAATGAGGAGTTGACACGAATGAGTGTTGTCAGTCGACTCATCAAGGCATATGGAGAAGTTAGAGCACCCTGACTAGTTTTTCTTGCACGCTTTCACTAATGGTCTTCACACACTGGAGAAATTTATGTCCATATTGAAGAGAATTTCCTACGCTTGTGTAGGAAAAACTCTTCAATATGGACATAAATTTCTCTAAGGTTTCAAGGTTTCTCAAGAAGGTTTCTGACTTACTCTGACCCAGTAGAATTGTTTAACACAACCATGTCTTCCGAATAACTATTCCTCCCATTCCTCCAGAGATCTACATCGGTGAATGGTTTTTTCACTAAAGCGCAGCGAAAACTTTAAGTAGAGCAGGTATAGTCACTGGACCACTAAAAGCTAAACACTGGTGACCTAGACGTTGATCCAGAGCTTGTTCGTTGATCGCAGCGCTCTATTTTGTGATTTTGAACCCAGTGATTTTCAATCGCAAGCCTATTTAGTTGGTCCTCACCTAAGTATTTCAACAGCAAAACCATATAATAATTTAGTAGCAAGGAAACAAAAGCATTTCAAATGGCAGAGAAGTTGATACACAGTTATAAAAAGCTGTGTTAAGTCGGTTGTCTAATTTTTTTCATTGAACTTTATTATATAATATGATCAGAGTTTAATTCAAATGGGGAAAAACTCAAGGAAGCACTATGCCTGCGGATGACTTCTAAAATTCGTGAGTTTTTCACGTGATAAATTCACAGCTCTTATATCGCATTTTGTGAGTATTTCGTGAGGTTTTCGTACAAACAAAATATCACGTCAAACTCTCATGGTGTCCTGGAATTTACAAAGTAATATTTGATAGTCTTTTGAAACACTTAGATAAAGAAGATCTCAGATCGGTAAATTTATCACGTGATAAACTCAGAAAGTTAGAAATCTTACCCTGGACAGGATTTCACATTGTGTGATTGGGGAATTCAAAAAAACCTGTACGAAAGCTTCACAGTAGGATTATGACTATTGGTGGGGAGACTATTATATTGTGACTTAGCAGGAAGCCCAAAGATAGATTAATTTGCACCAAAGCGCTAAGTGCAAACATAACCACATAACTTCACAATTGATACTTCTTGATGAATATTGTATAATTGACTACTTTTAAAAAAAAAATTACTACCGCTCCATACAACACTCTTGAAGTATTTCACTCAGTAAATTTAATATTGCAGACAAATAAATAAATTTTGTTACAGTTATACGGTTATGCCTATTTTTCTGCAAGTTTTAATTTTTTCAATATACAAACTCATTTAAAATGTAAAAACGGTCGTTTCAAATTATAAATTTGACATTTGTTCAAATTCACAAAATTCATGCTAAATCACATTTCAAGTAGTGTAAAAGTACCTCTTATAATTAAACATCCAAAAAATCATCAAATATTTATGATCTTTATCTTTAATGTAATTTTATAAAGTTCATATTTTATTAAAAATAAATGACTAGGAATTAAAAAAAGACACACATACTAAGGGGGAAAGCACTCTCCCTTTAAACGTTCATGGCTTCGAATAAATGTGAATTTCTTTTACTTTTGACGAGAGACATAGCATATGGTGGGGTGGCATTACTTGTGGCTTGTCTTATGATGGCCTCGAAATCATTTTGTGACATTGTAGTTTTTTTTTGTGAAGAGACCATAAGTAAAGACAAAGGCAACTATTATTGCGGCCACCCTACACATGTTTATAACATAATTATCAATAATTGATAATAAGCTAACTAATATTTAATAGGTATGTGAAAATATCTTAGGAAAAAAACAAGAAAATTTACATTATTCGAAGGGAGAATACTTTTCCCTAGTATCGATTCTGTGTTGAAAATTCAGTATCACCAGTACCACTTACAATTCATGTATAATATGTGGTATGCACATAGAATACGCTCAGGTATAATTTTGTATAATTTGTTAGTAAGTGCAGTCGGGTTGACAAGAAGTTTTGAGTGTTTTCTCTAGAATTCCTTGGAAATTCTTATTGATTTTAGATATTTTTACAGGTAATTCGCATTTAGGAGGATAAGGAAGATCTCGGGATTCTGTGTTTATTGGTAAATTAAATAATTTGTTTTATTTTGTTATCCAGGTAAATCATAACCTCACAATGTCCCGTCTTGGAAGATTCCTCTTTTCCCGGACACCCTGGGCACGAAGACTTCCAGAAACTCTTCCTAGGCGTTCAATGGCAACAGGGAACCAGCCCAAAAAGGCCATTGGCCCAATTACGTGGCGGAGCCTTGGGATAATCTCAATTGCCGGGGCTGGTGTCATGGGATTCATGTATTACTTGAAACAGGAAAAAGATATGGGTGAGAATGGGACGGATGGAGGGGGAATATTTTGTCCGGGTGTTGATTAAGTGTTTCTTGGGTTATTCAGCTTTGCTTAGGGAGCGAAAGAGGCAGTTGGGGAAGGCGGCAATTGGTGGGAGATGGGAACTTGTGGATTGTGAGGGAAAGCCACGGAAATCTGAAGATTTCCGTGGTCAGTGGCTTTTGATCTACTTTGGATTTACTCACTGTCCTGATATATGTCCTGAGGAGCTGGAGAAGATGGCCAAAGTTGTGGATCAAATTGGTAAAAATGTTTTGTGATTGTTTTCTGGGCGGGAATCTAGGATTGATTGGGAATTTCAGATGAGACTAAAGAAGTACCCAATATTCAACCTCTGTTCATCACTGTTGATCCCGAGAGGGATTCCAAAGAGACTGTAGGGAAGTATGTGAAGGAATTCTCGCCGAAATTATTGGGTTTGACGGGAACTGTTGAGCAAATCCAGAAGGTTTGCAAAGCTTTTCGGGTTTATTACAGTGCCGGACCTAAAGATGTCGACGATGATTACATTGTAAGTAGCTCTGACGGAGATTTTTTTCTGGGAATTTTCAAACTATTGATGGCTTTTCTTCCTGACCAGGTCGATCACACGATCATCATCTACCTGGTGGATCCCAACGGAGAATTTGTAGATTACTACGGGCAGTCGATGCAGGCGGATCAGATAACGACGTCCATCATGGTCAACATGGCCAAGTTCAAGCAACTGAATGAAAAATCCTGGTTTGGGTGATATCCGCCCACTTTCGAGTACTTCAAAGTAGAATAAGGGTTTAAAAAAAGGAAAAAAAAGTCGTGATGTAACATATACAAAAATGCATTTTCACTTTTATTTCCATTCTCACATATTTACATTTGGTTCATTTATCATCGCAATATCCAATTCCTCGTCTTATCTTTTTTTATTCGTCAAATTTACAAAAAAAAAATGAGTGTCACCAGGAAATTGATTTGCTCTCTGGGATTCCCCGCCCCAACACAAAAAAAACACTTCCAATTTCATCCCTGAAACCCGTAAAAAATTAAACAGAATAAAACATTATTCTTGATATTGCGCAACAATTTTTTGCATCAGGAATGTATTTAATATAAAAATACAGAATGTCATATAAATTCTGCACAATTTTTAATTAAATACGTCCAATGATGCATTATTAACTGTGAATGATTTTTTTTTCTGAGTTGCACTGAAAGTGGCATTTTAATGTGGCGTAAATATTTCACTTTTATTCTCTGAAATGGTAAAAATAGATATTATTTGTTTTTTACTATATTTTAATGCAATTCGACACAGTTGATGCTTATTTTTATAAAAAAAGGTAGAAGAACAAATAAAAAAATGCACTAATATGGCTTTGATACACAGAGAAAAAACATTTGTTAAAGTAACTAATCAACGAAGTACTTGAAAGTGGATTGCTCCAAGAGATGGCGCTGAATGTTATACAGATAATGCTATTCGTTTAAGAACTGGGTTATCGTATGACACTCAATATTGCATAAGCTTAACAACTATTTCTGAAATTTTCTGTATTTATAAATGATTTGCAAATAAACTTATCAAAAAAGGAACTTTGTTTTATGCGGAAAATAAAATTGACTTATATTTTTTCTGCTATAAACATACGGAAGGACCAAGATTAAACAAAAAATAAAATTGAAAAGAATATATTTTGTCTTGTCTTGACCTGTTCTATAGCTGAGGTTCTTTACAGCTTTTGTGGTCAGAGGTCAAATCCGACCTTGTAAGATCAGGCACAACTTTTGGATGCACACGTTTTGACACTCAGAAATCATGAATACAGTAGACTCTCCTCAATCGGCTTTTTTCAATCGGGCGACGAATTTTGTTGACAGTTTTCACGCTTAATTATGAAGCTAATTTGCTCAAATTCGCTGTAGTTCTTCCTATTTTATCGTGATTCTTTATAATTGAGCGCTTTTTGTGGAATTTACAATAACTTTGACGCCCAAATCTCTCGATAATTTGGATGACATTTTGCCCCATATTCCCGATTGAGAGAGAGAGAGTCTACTGTACATTAGACTTTCTCAAATTCGGGCATTTGGGATCGAAATGTCAGCCGAATTAGACAGAAATTCGAGCGACTAAGTTTTTGACATGCAACGATTTTTTATTCATATGCATATAGATATTGAGTTTACACACTCATATATAACGTAAATTGCATGAAAATCCCTCAATAATGCAAAATCACATCAAAACTAAGACAAACCATGCCAAATTTGAGCATATTTGATTCATTTGATAATCATAATCAAACTTGAAAAATAACAACAAACTTTTTTCAAATGTAACCGCTGCCCGAATTAAAAAGTAGCCCGATCTTAAAAGAGCCGAATTTGCGAGAGTCTATTGTACCTATATTTATGGTAAATTTCATGATTAACTCCAAAAATGCAAAATCACATCATAACTAAGACAAACCATGGCAAATTTAAGGATATTTGCTTTATTTGATAATAATAATCCTAACTTGAAAAATGTCAACAAACTTTTTTCAAATTTAACTGCCGCCCGAATTAAAAAGTAGCCCGATCTTGAAAGAGCCGAATTAGCGAGAGTCTAGTCTACTGTATCATATATGCTAAAAATCGATTTTCGTGGACGTCCCGTCCCGTCCGGAGTACAAACGCTTCTGAAGAGAGAACGGAGAGAGATATCGGACAAGTGGTTTTCGGCAGAGGTTAAATGTCGATGGGCGGCAAGAAGTAAGTGATGTCAGATGTCAGAAGGGAGTGTAGGTAGGGGCCCTTCCTTCCATGTGAAGAAATACTCCTAAATTTTGTTATCTCAATACACTCAGCTCTTCGTTATCCGGGTGACAGCTGCCAAACACTGGCGGTTGATGTATTCAAAATTATTTTTACTAAACGTGAAGTTTGTCCAGTGTGAATTAAAGTATTATTATCATTGTATCGAAGTTTTTAATACGTAATTGTGATAAAAAATGAAACATAAGCACACCATGAAGAAAATTCTCTTGTTCTTTGTCAGACAGAAAATAAATTCACGCAGCACAAAATTGAAAAACCGTTTCAAAAAACCTAAATGTAATTTTGTCCCCCAGTCAGCCGGATAACGAAGAGTCGAGTGTAACTCAGCTCTTATGACATTAACCGGCCTCAAATTTTCCAGGGACTTCCGGCTTAAGTGAAAACGGATTGAAAAAAATTGGTATGAATTGCCTACTATTGGGAACTCATTTATAAAATAATTTTTGAAATGCCCCTGTGTATTAGAAATGCACTTCTTATGAAGTGTTGGCGCTGAAAACAGGCTTAAAAATTGACGCCGAAAATGTTTTGCATGTTTTGCATACATCACGGCGTTTCCGTAACTTATTTCAAAGACCTATCCTGTGGGTTTTCAATTTTTCTGTGTCATTGGAGTGAATTCGCGGCCTCTTTTTCGGTCCCGAAAATTTCTTTGAAAGCGGAACTCCTGTAGTATGTTATAGTTGGGCCTAAAAGCTTTCGATTTAAAAAAAAAAAAACTAAGCCCCCCGACATCTATAGGCTTTGACAGACTTGAGGATTTGCCGAGTTATGGCTAAGAGTAATTATATTCGACATAATGGTTAAACTTCATTTTTCACTAAGTCTTCTCTCGGCTTAAGTCGTAAGTGTGTTTAGGGTGATATGACCCGAGCTTGAAGGGATCAAAAATTTAATTTTGAAATGGCCATAACTCCGGACCTAATTGCCAGAATTTGAAAAAAATGATGTTTTGGAAAGCTCTCATGGAATACGACATTCTTTTTAACACACCATACTGCATTCGATTTAATCGAAAGTCCGATCAATCGAAAAATCGACTTTCAAAAATTCGATGTTGAACATTTCGAAATCTAGATTATGCTTTTTCTTTAAATTTTAGTATATTGTAGTTGAGGACGAGGCCTTTCCAATGGTGGGTCGCACTCCTCCCTCGATGTTCCCTGACGAGCTATAACCAAAAATGTCTTGACCAGTAGGAGAATTCTGTAACAGTATGATAATATCATATGACAAATTTAATTTCTTTTATGTGGAAAATTCTAAAGAAATAATTGTAAATCCGACTCTTAACAGTTACTAAAAGCTTCATAAAGCTCCTTGCGATGGCCATTCGATGCTAACTGGGCTTTTTTGTGATCCTGTGGGGCAATTTTGTAATTTCTGTGGTATTGTCACACGTGAGTTCGAAACCTGACAATGCCAATCGAACTGTTTTTCACATAACATATGAGTTTGAAAATGCAATTAATTGATTTTTTTATTATATCCTTTCACTTAATAATAAGGGAAGAGTGTCACGTATCGGAATGTTAAGGGACATGCTCATCCATATTTAGTTGAGAATATAACCTTCTAAATACTATTTGGTATTTCTCTTTTTGCTAATTGGTGTGTTAATTATCCATCTAACTATATCAGTGCATTTGAATTTTTAATATTTACAAAAAAATAGGGGTAATTGCAAACTTGCATTCTCTACCTCGGATCGTCATGAATTTAATGAGGTATCTAAGGATAAATGATAAAAAGTAGCTAATAATTTGTAAAAAATTCTTTTTAATTGGAGTAAAAATACGGTATTAACCTGACGATCCGAGGAACACCACCGATCGCTGGTGCTCTTCCCTTATTACTTAAATACAGTCCGTCATAGTTTTTTGTTTAATAAAATTCATTGTCATTTGTATAGCCAGAATTTTCAAATACGTGACTTTTGAATGCCACGTGAGCTCAAATGACAATGTCATGGCTACAGAATCACATTTTCAAAAAAGCGCTCCTGAGATTCGAACGCAACTTATATGGCAATCTTGGCAATTTGTCATATTATTGCATTGCAAGTGTTACAGTATTACTTTACTGGTTCTGAATTTTACCACGAAAATTTGTTACAGAACATTATCATACTGTTACAGAATTTCCCATGAGGCTGCATTTTCGGTGGTTATGAAGCGATTTTGATGAAATTTGCATGCATGCGTCCCCAATCTACCCCACAGTACCCCGACCTTTACTATAACAAAATTGACCGGACTCTATCTCTTTATGTACTCAAACTATTTAAAATAGAAAATGTTCAGTGATAAGTCCAGATAAGCTTACGGTTACCTGAGATTCTTTACAGGTGGCTTTGAAATACATGCAACTCGGAATGCTTGAAAATTCCAGTGTTAGTTGAATTTTGTGGGTAAAGATTCGCGTTGAGCCAATGTAATCCATTTCGACCGCCGAGAACACTTGATGCGATTCTTTCCCCCAAAATTCAACTACAATAGATTTTTTATTTATTCCGAGTTTCAAGCACCTAAAGTTGCACGCATTTCAAAGTCGACTGTCAATAATCTCAGCTATCACAAGCTTATCTGGGCTTATCACTGGTTTTCTATGTTGCCTGTTATATTTGTTTCCAATTTTTGTTCTTTTCTAAATGAATAAAATAGATACTAAATTTGCTCTAATAAAAACAAAAAAAGCTAGGGGAATTGGGGCACCTTTTGAGCACCTTAGAAATTGGGATTTTTCACCTATTTTTAAATAAAATTGAGCCTTATTGTGATGTAATTTAGCAGCACAAACAGAATCAAAATCTAAATTGGATTATGATATGGCTCAGTTCCGCTTAAAAATAGGTGAAAAATCCCAATTTCAAAGGTGCCCCACTTCCCTCTATAGAGACAACAAAAAAAAATCTATTAAAGAGCATAGTTTAAGAGAAATCAACTATATATTTTGCACCGTCAGAGAGCAAACCAATTTAGCGTATCTTTCTTTTCTGCACAACTTGTGCAACGTGTGAACAAACCAAGAGGGTTTGGGGTGGTTTTACTAATAAAAAACTGTAACACTGTAGAAAATTGCAACAACTCAAGCAATTAATATTCACACTCCAACTAAACAATGTTGTAGTTGAGCTTCTCACTCGCAGTGGGTGGTTCGCAGTCGAACGATGCCAGGAGCAGATCTGTATGTCCCGATGAATCCACGGGTGTCAATGGGTGTATGGCCGGATGCGGAAAATGAGGACGGAAATATTAGTGTTTAATTAAAAATGTGCGATAAATGCGTAAAAAAAAGGCAAAATCTGCCTCATTTACCCGTCTCATTGAGCAAATTGCACTGCTGCATATGTCGCCAGAGGGATTCGAATTCTCCCGGAGTGGCCAGGGGAGCACTAACATCGCTCATGTGACGCGCGAAGGCACCCACAACGGCCGCTAATCGATCAAAAGCGGCCACATTCAGATGTCCGTTTGGCAACCTGTAATGAATAGTCATAAATCACCGTGTAAATTCCACACAACACACGCACGAATTTAAGGTAGTTTTGGTAGATTGCATATAATTCGGAGATATAATAACGTTTTATGCATGAATGCTAATGCCCACTTCTATTTTAAAACTTTTATTTGAATAAATTTTCAAATATTCATTCCGGGTTCAATTTATTCGTCGAGTATTTACTTTTCCGCTTCTGCTCTTATCTGCCCTCATCAGAGACTAATAGGGTGAAGTGGGGCACCTTTGAAAGTGGGGTACTTTTGAAATTTGGATTTTTCACCTATTTTTAGATAAAATTGAGGCCTATCGTGATATAATTTAGCTGCAAAAACAGATTAAGAAGCTAAATTACATTTTGATATGGCTCACTTCCACTTAAATATAGGAGAAAAATCCCAATTTCAAAGGTGCCCCACTTCCCCCTACCTTAGCCAAATAAAATGTAGAAATTTTTCTAAAATTTAGAAATGAATACAAAATTTTATTATTAAAATTTGTTTCAAAATAATTATATTTATTATAAAAACATAAATTAAAAAGAACAAAGAATTATTTTACATGTTATGCCCAACACTTTTTATATTGCAAGCATTTATATATTATGGACACGACCTTTTATGGACACGAAGCTAAAAAAAAATTAGTCAGAAAATATATATTTTTTTACTTTATTGAGCAAATCGCCGTATGAGATAGCCGTATGAGAAAAAAAAATCATTTTTTGGTCACCGGTAACCCAATCCTCCTTAAATGGTTAATAGGTACCGGTCAAAATTCCGAAACACACAATCCCAAAAGCCAAAATCCTGATTGTTAGAATTCCGTAAAAACCAAAACCCTGAACGTTAAAATCACGAAAGCCAACATTCCAAACACCAAAATCCTGAAAAAGAAAATCCTTATTATCAGTGTTCACCACTTATTCTTATTGGGGTCGCGGACCCAAATACCGAGGTTAATCGCACACCTGCCGATCCTCCACTATTTCAAGAAGATGTTCGCGGTCAATCCGAAGGTGTTCTCATCTCAGGCGAGGTCCTGAAATTGATTCAGTTACCTTGTCCTACGTCTGTCCCGAGGTCAACACCTCCTCACAATGTATTGCATAGCTTAAATTTTGATTTTTTTCGAAAGATCTTGAAATTTCCAACCCGACTGCATTGAATTTAATCGATCATGAGTCGGTACGGTCGGTACTGTACCCGTAATTAATGTTTTTCTCAAAATTTTATCAAGAAAGCTTGTGACACGGCTATAGGCCAAACGGTAAGAGATATCGACTTCCGGCCTTTAAAAACCACCCCCCCCCCGCCCCATGACTTAACATTCATGGTGTCTTATGTTTTTGCTAGCGCATATAGATAAACTAATTTCCAGCATCAGTTGAACAGCTTACGGTCTGGCCCACTATTTAAATTTAACTTTTGTAAATTCGTAAACAGATTAGTAGGGGGAGGTGGGGCTACTTTGAGCTGTAGGGCTACATTGTTATACGATTTTTTCGCATATTTCTAAAGGAAACTGGGTTTTAACATGATATAATTTGGATAGACAAAATAATTGTGTATCTAAATAAAATAATTGTAAGGACCAGCTTCATTTAGAAATAGGAGAAAAAGGCGTATAACAATCTAGCCCCACAGCTCAAAGTAGCCCCACCTCCCCCTATGTGAGAGATGACAATAAATGAAATGAATGAGATGAAATGATATAAAATTAATTATCTAGGACCTTTTTTTCTTCCCCCCCCCCCACCCTCCTCCTACCCCACCAAAACCATTTTTTTCTTAGATTATTTCGAAAACAACTCCTACGATTTCTTTCAATTTCGAATATGTTTCAGAGGTTGTCAAGGCGCATATTTCGTCCTTGGACACCTATGCTCGAAAACCATTTCGATATAGAATTTTCGAAAATCAAAATTTAACTTTGGTTGGTCTATTTTTCAACCGATTTACTTAAATCTGAATGTTTTTGAAAGATCTTGAAATTTCTAAACCGACTGCATCGGACTTGAACAGTAGTGAATCGGTAATATACACGTAAATGATTTACATTTCTCAGATTCACTTTTTTTCGTATTGTTGTTACTCATGGAAAAATATTTTAAAAATTTTCTTAAGCAGTTTCTTATTTTGGAATGTTTTTTACTGCTCGAACTCCACGGAGAGAGCAGTTATATAATCGTCTTTTTTTTTAACTTGTCACTGTTCTGGAGCTTAAACGGTAGGAGATATCGACTTCAAGTCTTTAGAGACCCATTTTTCAACCGATTTGGTTAAATTTGGATTTTTTAGATAGGTATTGAAATTTCGAACCCGACTGCATCGGTCTTCATCGGTTATGAACCGGTTAAGTAGCGATTTTTGAATAATTCTACATTCCCTATAAGTAAAATTCCTTAAAAATAATGTTTTTTTCGGTTTTTCTTAAATTGGCCCAAGCTTTTTCAATATTTTTTTAAAAATAATTTCTTAATGGCTTTCTCATTGTCTATAAACAATATTAAATCAGCAGTAACATTATGTGCATACTAATGATATGCTAACGGAGAGGACTTTCTTGTGAGTTCGAGCATTTCGCAAAGCTGGGATGCTTTGCCATCTCTTTTTTTAACTTATGAATTAATTTAATAGGTAATAAAGCGGTTTGTATCCACAAAGCTTGCTAAAAATTAATACACGGGTAGCTCTTTCTCGAGAATTCGAGCACCCTGTAGAGCTGGTATGCTTTGCCATCTCTTTTACGTACAACAGATAAGATACTAAACTTCTCAATAGATATAATATACAAAGTTATATATCTGTAAACTAATCTTTTCAAAATTGACAATACCTTTCAATTAAATGTTTGAGATTTCACACAATCCATCTATGTTATCTATACTAAGGTATTTGTTAAATCAATTACATCTAATGTTAACATCAAATATTATGGAATTATATGTCTTAACAATATCTTCATTGGCTTTTGTGAACCTTATCTGACAATCAGAGAGATTAAGCTCGTCTCCTTCTCAGTCACTGTAAATTCCTGGCAAATTAATCTTTAATATCATAAATCAAAGCCCTATCATCAAGTGTAAGGAAGAGAAACTCTACTTGAGAATTTCTTAAAGAAGTATTTTTCAGTTTAAAGATTTTATTGATTTCGTCTATTAAGAGTAATAAGTTGAATTAAGTGTGTTTGCAAGAAAGTCTCTGTGCAATTTTCATTAAATGCAAATTATGTGTTTTCTTCTATTTTATTGCTGAAAACATTAGTTTGAGAAAAAATCAGAGCAAAAACAGCAAACTCAGGTGGCAAAAACACTCCGATTTCCCTAATTTAACTCTATTAAAGCCGTGTTAATTAGTTTCTTGGAAAATATAAACTTTCTCATAATTTATATTCAAAGGAAGCCTTCGAAGAAAATAGTCGGACTCTGTGTTCTTTTTTTGCCATTATAAAGTATAAATTAATTTGCTGTTTCTCCTTTCAAATGGACGAAAGTTTCTTT
>NC_077224.1:55992800-56184112 GCF_024763615.1 Phlebotomus papatasi
TCGCATAACATTTCCATTGAAATAAGACTGGCTGATGTGAATATCAATTCTTCTTTACATTTCTGTGTTTGTGAATGAAAGGGGAAGAAGTTCTGAACTACTTTGTTTAAAAAAAATATCATTTCTTTTTAGCACACACGTCCATCAAAAAATCATAGAAATTATACTCATGTAACAGTGTTTAGATTGTGAGTTGAAATTACAATAATTGTATTAATAATTAAGCTATTTTTTTATCTCTGTGCTACCTCCTTTCTACTCACCAAATACTCAATAAAATTTAATTTGAAGTTAGTAATCAAACGGTAACATGGTAAATCATTCGTGAAGTTTTAATGTCTCTTTAACTGTTAAATTGCATATAGAAATCGGTCCTAATTTGTATTTTCCAGACAGAAAGAGAGAAAGGTAGATATCTCTTGAAGTAGCTTACACAACAAACATTGAGTTTATACCTTCTTTCATTTTGCAAGGTAATGATTAGACAACATAAAAAACCAAATCACTTATTTACAAATTAACGAATAGAACACAAGTTCAAATAATTATTTAGTGTGAATAAGTAATTTAAAATACGTTTTTAGTATTAATTACTCATTATCGATAATATTTGCATTTTCTGTATCCGCCGCTAGAGATCAGTTCGAACACATAGAAGATGTTAAAATTTTAAAAATTGTATATATTTTTAAGGCAACGACAAAAAGTTTTTTTTTTATTTTTTGTGAAACATGTTGTAAATATTAATTCTCATTCGTGAACAATAATTGTTTTTACTGATATTGCTAAGAAAATAATCACGAGATAAATGAAGAAATTTAACACATCGCAAGCATAGCTGATTCGAAAATAACTTAAGACTACTATACGATTTTTTGACTATTTCTAAATGATGATCGTCCTTACAATTATTTGATTTAGATCCACAATTGTTTTGTCTATCCAAATTACATCATGTTAAAACCCAGTTTCTTTTAGAAATATGCGAAAAAATCGTATAATAATGTAACCAGACAGCTCAAAGTAGCACCACCTTCCCCTACTTCTATAGTTATCCCCATCGCGACTAGAAATATTTTTTCAAAAATATTGTTTACAAATCAAAAACAATAGTGCTTGCGTCATAAAGCAACAAATTTTTTTTTTTTAATAATTTAGCAATAAACAATAAACATGTAAGCATATATGTTATGTTTGACATTTCAGTGACAGGTATTGAAATCTCTAGTCATCTCGCTCACTCTCACAGGCAGTTTCAATAATGAATTTGAGTAATAAATGAACAAATACGTCAAAAACATATCAAGTTAAGCCCAGTGCGCAATAAGTTTTGTTTGTAAACATGTTTTCAAAATTTCCCATGAGAATGAACGAGATGACTATATCTACATTTCATTCACTCTTATTGTAATTTCGAAAACATTTTAACAAAATAAAAGTTATTATGCATTGGACATAACTGTAATACCATACACACGATAATTATTTACGAAAATAACTATGAAAGTTGAATTTATTACCAGTTATCTCACTCACTCTCATATGCAGTTTAGAAAACATTTATACAAAACAAAAGTTATTGTGATTTCCGAAAATACCTAAAGTACAATAACTTGTTTTGTAAACATCTTTTTTTGACATTTTAGTGAGAGTTAATGAAATAAGAATCTAAATATAGTCATCTCCCTCACTTTTACAAACAGTTTCGAAAATATGTTTCCAAAGCAAAAGTGTGCCAGGTAAAATACACAACACAGAAGAATAACGTTTGTTTTGTAAATAAATGTTTGATATTTCATTGAGAGCAAGGTACATCTATTTCTAGTCGTATCATTCTCTCGCATACATAATTTAGAAAACATGATAACAAAATAAAAGTTATTGTGTGTACGTACACCATAACTCTGAAGCACTTTGCACCAATATCTTTTGCAACAAATATTCTCACATTAGCAAACATTAAGATTGCTCAGAGATGCTTGAGAAAAGACAGTTTTAACTGCACGTTTCATCGATATTTTCTCTGAAAATGTCAATAATCTTACACGTGACACAGTATATATAAACAGTTTGGAAAAAGATAAATAGATTGTGTGCACATTTAATCAATGCCCCTCTATCACATGTACAACACCCCAAAACCACATTATCTATAAATTTTCTTTATTAAACTATATAACATAACTCACGTGGGTTGCTACAGAGCACCCAGAGAAAACACATACCCAGACCATTTGAATGGTCTTTGGACAAGTTGAAGAGCAAAAGACAAAACTAAAGTTAATACAATCTCTTTTCACATCCTTGAGTCTGGGCAAAGAGAAAGCTTGTCGGATGATTGTGTTGCCTGTTTACAAGAGGATTCTTCCGTCTGCACATTGAGTTCCTGGTTCCTGGTATGGGACTATTCCTCATCTTCACCTATCCACATCTACAAATTCCATCCTCATTCACCCGTCTTAGTATATACAAAAGCAATCGCATAGAATTGAATATAACCGGAAGATTCCCAATATTCTCTATATATAAGTATTCTCAAGAAGAAGCACTCAAGTCTAACACGATAAGCTACACCCAACCCTCTTGGTCTCAATCTTTGTCCCACACAAAACACCTTCTCTAGTTCACACAACTCTTCCTTATGGTACACTCCATACACAAATGGACATATCAAAGACAATAAGTTCCTCAACTGCATTCTTCAAGACATTCTTTCACAAGATTTAATTTTTACAAGCCAATAAAAAGTTCTGTAATGAATATAATCTTTGGTTATTTCTTTCAAAATGATACCAATAAGATCTTAAGAATAATATCTTACAACTCCAACAAGTCTCTTGCAGAAGTTCAAGGTTTATCGTTTAATTTTATTGTATAGCCTCCAGCGATATATCTTTAAATAGCATTCTGATTAATTAGTATAAGTGTGATAAACAATATAAAACTAACACAATAAATAAAACAAGTTTCAATTAAAAATGGCGCTTCATTTGATATAAAAATTGTATATTTTATTGATTCAAATACATAAACAATTTTCATATAACTAATAAATCGTATAAATAGAGACTAATCAATCAATCTTAATAAATGTAGGCCGCAAAATATTGTCCTGATAGTCAAAGCCTAATTATAATTACAAATTTAATCAATTTATCATATTTTCTGATAATAGAGCAAGTGTTGTGTCTATTGTAATTACACTACCTAAAAGTGATTCTAATCTTTTGTAATTTTAATCGTCTCATATCCTTACTGAAATATTTCCAATTATTTTTCTATTTGTAATTGCATATCAACCATTCTCATTAAATACAATTGTTTTTGTAATTAGAAAAAAATGACAATAGAACCGCAAATTCACCTTCTTCCATTTTAATTTACATTGAATGTGATTTTAAGTCAAAGTCAAAACATACACAAAAATGCACTAAAATAGCATTGATTGTAGATAAATGTAAGGAAGTGTATATGGAGAAGACCAAAGTGGTGAATGTTGTCAAATTCAATGAGAAAAAGGTAGCAGAGAGAAAACTTTATTTCTCGCTCAAGAATAGTAGGGGAAGGCCTTTAAGCTTCGCACACACTCTGGCATCGAAAACTTCATATTTAATCTGATCAAGTGACAAAATAATGTAATAAGCTAGTCTTAAAAATCACACATAGTCTGGAAAAAATCTGTTAGATTCAATTAAAAAAATTGGGAAAAATATTAAGTATTTGAAGCCGGAGCGTGTGCAAACCCTGAAAGCCTTCCCCCATATGAAAAGGCTCCCAAAAGGGAGAACTTTGAGCACACAAAAGAAAAGAAAAGGAATTAAGTGACAGTTGAATGAAACTTATTTGCTATATACGCACCGTCGCGTCGGACACATATTTGTTGCTACCAGTATCAAATAAATTTATTTAGAGAAGAAGCTCTTACAAGATACATGACTCCTCTTGTCCTCCCATTCAATTGACATACGTGAATTTTACGATAGAAATATTTTATCAATGATATGAAGATGAAAAGTTATTGTAAACTTTAGATGAATATATAAAATGTATACTCTTTCATCCAGCAATTTCCGTAACAAGATATTTAAACACAATACACAATTTTTGTTTTATTGTGTAAAAGATACGATACGGCAGAAATGTAAGTTTTTAAAAGATCTTCCCTACACAGAAAATTTTTTTTGTAAAATTGTTCGATAATGTGAATTTCTATTGGGAACTTACAAAATGCTCGAAAATCGTATAACCCACTTAAAAGTTCGTAAAAGTTTGTACTTTTTTTATAAATGTTCTTCGTAACATGAACATTTAACGAGCATTTTTTGTTTTACAAACATTTGTATGTACATTTTTTGTTTGTCTGACAAAGCTTTACGATTGAATGACAAAATTTGACGAACATTTTTCTATGTGATTACGAACATGAATAAAATAAAAATATTTACTAACATTTTTCTAGAAAAAAGAATATAAATATTTACAAAGTTTAGTGGATGATTTATGAGCATTTTGCAAGTCTCCAATAAGAATTCACAATATTTTTTCTGTGTATTTACACAAATAAATGCTTAAAAAATATATTAGAAAGTAACATCACTGAGAGAAATCCGAAAAAGTTAAAATAACATTCCGGAAATGTTTATTTTACCCCGCAGTATTGATCCAAATCGGTGTAAATATTATGCTTTTTAAGTGTATTATGGGTTAAAGTTACGCTTTTTCACGTTAATTTTACCCTTAAAAATATGTAAAATTAACATTAAAAAATGTTGATATATTTTTACACCTAAAAAGTGTTTAAGTTATGAGAAAAAAAAGTTAATCGCACCCCCGTTTCCTTTCTCTCAGTAATAATACATAAAATATACACAGAAAAATAAAAGAAAAGCATTAAATACGGTAAAAGTATTTATTTTTAAAATTATTCAATTTTTTGTTTGTGTAATATTGATATGTTGAATTATGATTTATATTTCTTAAAGTTTTAAATTTAAACATTTAATTAATTCATATATTTTGTTTTAAATATTTTTTCCCCTTATACGGGATACTGTCATGATGTTCGCTTATAAAAGATTCACACGCATGTATATATTTGATGTTTCAATGAAAAGCAGCTCGACCGAAGTATACGTCTTAAATGAAAATTACAATACTCTTAGAGAAATTTTATTATTATTTTTTTATTTATTTTGATGTAGGGTGAAAGGACCCTCTATTGACACATTAAGAATTCGTGTCAGCACCTATTGACACCCTACTCTGTACCATTCGGGATATGAAATTTGAACATCTCTGTTTATAGTAAAAGGTATATTACAGAAAAAACGTCATATTACTTATATTTTACTAGATACATTAAATAATTTTCAACATTTTGACAAAAATGTCAATAGGGGTTCCCTGTCGAACAGACGTTCCTCCAACCCTTCCGGGTTTTTGCCATTTTGTAGAATATTAAGTTTACAAATTTTATTTAGATAACAATGTGCATGAGAAGTATGTCCATTCAAACGTTTCAATCATTTGCACAAGGCGCGACTCGAACTCACAACTGTGACAGTCGAATCGGGGGTCATACCACCCAAGAGCCGCACGCTCTTACCACTTGCACCACGGACCTCTTTCAAATTTCATTGAAATTTTAATAACTTTTGTTTAAATACTCAAAAATTTTAATTGTAAAACACAAAGATTCACACTAAATGTGAAAAAATAATTTAGTCACGTGACCAGAATACTATAAAACTGTCTATTTTTTTATTATTTAAAATACACTGTGTAGTTCAAGATTTGCTATTTCCGACTTCACAGTATTATAAGGTTAAAATCTTATACATTTTTTCCAAAGTGAATCTTTGATTTCTTCACAAATGTTGACCAGAAATATCTTTAGACCACGCCTCTTTAAGAGTGTTGGAAATAGTGATAAGAAAAACTATCGTATGTCGCCAAATTATCTTGATCCTGGATATCAATTTCACTACCTAAGGTAAAATAATATCCTCTTGCACACGAAAACTTCTATTCTAAGAATACTCTTCTCATGCTCAAGTTGAGAATATCACATGAGCTCCACACACACATAAATTCTCATCTATGAGAATTAATCTCATCGTCTTCCCGTTTTCGTTTCTAAAAGACACAGAATAGACAACAGGAAGATTTTGTTGTATACGGGATAGACTATATAGTATAACCTCCTAGAAAAGTCATCCTCAAACAATTGAGATGTACGAAATCTAATATAGAATTCTATTACACCAAGTGCAATTTAACTTCATTTCTTCGACTGCCTGAGAAAATTGTATTTTAAGTATCCTGTCAATTTATGTCAACGATATATAACAAAAGAATGGGAACAAGAGATATACCACTTGTTCAAAATAAATTAAAAAAAAATAGAAAGAAGGGAAAGAAGAGAAACTCCCACAGGAAGCTTAATCAGATTCTTCGAGATTTTTTCCTTCCTGCTCCAATACATTTTTTTTATATTTCTTCCATTCTTCACAATCACTATCCATAAGATTTTAGAGAAAGAACAAGTCCAATAAGCGAGTCAATGTCCCTTACATTGTGATCTACGAGTGAATTTCCTCGGCGGAAATGAAAGAAACAAATACAGAGAGCAGACAAGAGGGTTTATCAACTCCATAAACACATGACATTCAAGCTTTTCTCACTATCTCCTGCAAAATAATTACAAAAAAAAATAACAGGGAAGAGACCTTCAAGTGAGTTTAATTTTACAGTAAGAAGTTCATTGAGACAAAAGCAATTTTTTTTTCCACCTCCCACAAAGAGATTATTTTGCGTGAAGCTTTTTTTTCCTCAAGTTCGATTACACATTCACCAAGGACACGCAATGAAACTTCTCTCACTGTCACAACAAATTGATATAGCAATTAGTCACAATTGTGAGAAAAATTCTTTTAAATACATTTTGTTTGAAGTTGCAAAAATGCGATCCCCTTTAGAATAGTCATTAGGCATAACTTATGATAAATTTAATAAAGCATTTGAACTTAAAAGTCGGCAAACATTGTTGCGTATATATAATGAACTTTAGAATGTTTATTGTGCGTGAGAACGTAAATGAAAATCGATTTCGAAAATTTTAATATTCAAAACATTTTAGACACGCTATATGGCCTATTAATTTGAAATAACCAGAAGCGCAATATGTATAAGCTCACCGAAAAAGCGATCTGACTTAATTTTATGGGAATTTGGAAGCCTTCAAACAATTCAAAATCACTTTCTTGGGTGTCTCTGTCATTGGCACAAACACATCATGTATATACAAATATTTGTTGAAGATGGGCTATGAAGACCTCTCTTGGCTATTCTCCTTCACAAAAATATTATATGGATATATATATATTATTTCTTTCTTATATTGAAATATTTTGATTGGATGATAGAGAATAAATTGATACAGCACTCAAATTCTCTCTGGTTTTCTCTTCATTCCAATATTTGAAGGCAACATATCCAACACAAAACATAAGCATCTTCTGTTGCACCATCAATTTTATTATTGGCTTCTTTTATCCCCATGTCCAATGTATATTCATTGAATGATTTTATATCCACTCTGTGTGACTCTCTTCTTTCTTTCTTTTTTGTACGTTTTATTACCGAACCAAGTATTTACCCAACTTGTCTCTTCGCTCATTCAACTTTAATTTCACTGTCTATTTTTTATGCCTTTCTCCTCCGAAGAAATCGATGTTTATGCAGAACAAAATAAGTTCCTTTTCCATCTAAAAACTCCAAGAGATCAAAAAATAACATCGATATTATTGTCCATCGTAGTTGACTCGTGCGCCATAAAAAGCAGGATGTTTCAGTTCTCCAAAAAGCTTTATCGATATGAACAACTAAGCATTACTTTTGTTTTATAAACATGTGCTTGAAGAAAATCTTATAGGACTAAAAAAAACTTCTTCTAACGATTTTGTCCTCTCGCAACAACCCTGTAATTTTAATGTAGATATGCAGTGAGTTAAATACTTGAACACGCACTCAAAGGCGTAACGATTCTGGGTTCAAATCTTTATGCCCAGCGCACAATAACTTCTATTTGTAAACATGTTTTCAAAATTTTATATGAGAGTGAGAGATATGATTAGATCTAGATCTCACTCACTCTTATTTAAATGTCAAAAATATGTTTACAAAACAAAATTTATTGTTCGTTGGGCATTACTGTCACCATCAAAGCCTGAAAGGCTACACTGAGAAAAAATGGGGATGCGATTAACTCTTTTTCCTCATAACTTTAACACTTTTTAGGTGTAAAAATATATCAACATTTTTTAGTGATAGTTTTACACCTTTTTAAGGGTAAAATTAACATAAAAAAGGGTAACTTTAATCCCTAATACACCTAAAAAGCATAATATTTACACCGATTTCGGATCAATATTGTAGGGTAAAATAAACATTTCCGGAATGTTATTTTAACTCTTTCGGTTTTCTCTCAGTGTAGGAACGAGAAAGCTCCTGACGAAGATAACATATCGCTAAATTTGTTTTAATATTGAGTAGAGAAGCTGGACCATCGCACATAATAGCACAGTTAACAGAACTGGAGTATGTTTGGTTTTAGAGGATCTTGGAATTTCTACAAAAAATTAGGAGAAAGATGGTCTCCTTTAAGTGTCAGATGAAAATAGAAATCAAAAAAGATTTGTTTATGGGTCAGTTTTATCCTTTCAAATCCGCTGCACCCAGACCACTTAATTGGGCTCATTGCGTACGCCCTATTCTTTGCTCTATCTTAAGCCACAAAGCGGTAACCCACCTTAGGTATGGATCAAAGGCAGATAATGTGTATTTGTATTGACTGAACTCTTTGCTCAAGTTAGAGTCCGAGACCTCAGGATCATAGAGAAACTACTCTATCAACGGATTCACTGAGGCTTAACTAGCTTACTCCTGACTAATGAAAGGTGTCATGAAAGGAGTCATTTCCTTTCGGAATCACTGCACCCAGGCCAATTATTTGATACCATCCTGTTCTCCCTTAACCCCCACGACGGTAAACCTGCTACATATCACAGTGCTCTGTGTACGTTCTGATACAGTACCGTTTTATATTGCACCGTAGACCAGCCTCGGTTTGTGGATCTGGGCAGTGAATGTGTATTTGTATTCGACTGAACTCTTCATGTCGAAACTTATTTCCTATCCCAACTTTTCTTTTATTAGGCGGTTCATTGTCAATGCATTGGTATTACTTTTCCATTCATTCACTGGACGAATTCAAGACTAATACAACAGGTAAAAAATCTGCAGCTGCATAGTCTCGAACCCGAGACCTGATTTTTTTTCACTGAGTATCCACAGATCCTGTGAGGTTCCCTCCTATCATCAGATTCTCTGAGTACAACCGATGATCTCGTATCTTCTACGAATCATTGTAATTATTGGGGATCTCAGTGGCGCAATAGGCAAGATCGCTGCTCTTGGGCGGACGAGATCTCTGAGTCGACTCTCAAAGTTGTGAGTTCAAGTGCCGCCCGGTGCAAGCAACTGAATGTCAGAAAAAGACATTTTCACTGTGATAAAACGTAATATAATGCACCGCCTCTGCCTACAAAAAGTCTGGGAGCATGGAAGAAGCATCCACACTACGGGGAAGGCGCTCCTGAGCGATCTACACACATCTACAGCAAGGCAAATCACCAACGAAGTTGTTACGACTTAATTAAGTTACTTGTAGCAATCACAAAAATGTCACTGAAGTCAAATGTAAAGCCCTAGACACACTTACAACTAAAGTCCAGAGACGACTAAGCTAGTTCACAGCCAAGTCACTTCCTGACAGACTACAAATGAGGCTTAGCCTTCACTGGTATCCATAAAACATAACTTTCATGGGTTTTTATGCAGATATTTCTACTGAAATGCACCAATAGGGGAAGTGCTTATAATTTTGGACAGTCTGCATATAAGCATCGATATCCTAAGTTTGAAGTGCCATATTTTCAATACTAATTGACTTTTCTTGTTACTCTCTTTTCAGAAGGATTGTTTAGAAACTTGGCAAGCTATTTATCATCTCATTTTTACTAAAATTAGTTTTAATACGATTAAAAATGAATTGATATGTAGAGGTGAATTTGACTCTTATTTTGGACAACTTGGTTATTAATTTTTACAACTTGTCTGTAAATTTGGACAGATAATCCGCCTCAATAGGATGCCCATTGTTCTTCATTTTATGAACGAATCTTACCAAGTCCTCTTTCTGGTCATGTAAGGGAAACGTGGAATGTCACAAGAAGCCCAGAAACTTTCCATATCATTCATTAAAGTGAGTTGACTTCGGTACTCCAAGTACGTGCGGATTCGCTCATTCCCTGCCCTTTCCGGGAGCCTTTCAAGGCATTTCTCACTGCATCTCTTTCGTAGAGATGATGCTCCTTCATTTCTCCAGGCATTTGTCCAACCTAGTCATCACAAAAGCTAAAACTTCACGTAATTTCGTGAGAAAAACACCTGTCCAAAATAAGAATCATCACCTCACTGGTGAATGTCTTAAAAAAATTCCCATTTTTCACACGAAAAATATAATTCACAAGGCAAATCTCACTTCAGGTCAAATGTACAAATCATCAGTAACGTGAATCAACACAATATTCAATGAATATTCAATAATATCACTCAAAAACAGCGAACAAACTTTGTTAGTACTTCACCAAAACTAAATAAGACTGAAGTAAGCCACGAAGTTCTGTCATATTTCTCGTAAGCAATTGCTCACACTGAATTTTCAACAAAGCAATTTCAACTCAAATCATATTCAAATTTTAACGTATTTAGTGTTAAAATATTCCAAAAAGAACAAATATTTAGATAGAATTCATTATTCATCAAATATTGGAATAAAAATCCATCATTTTAATCAATTTATTTTTAGTGTCCAATGTTATCCTCAAAGTGTCCAAAATAAGAAACTGGACAAAATTAGTAGCATTTCCCCTACTCCTCTGAAAATGAAACTATTTGTAATATCATGTCTCAATACACGTCGAATAATTATTGTTAATTACAATTATTTGTGAGGTGGAAGCTAACTCGCGACTTAAGCCAATTTTGGCTGTTCTAGTGAATAATTCTTGTTGTTATACGTGAATTGTGAAGTAAATTTCAAAGCAGTTTCATTTTCAAAGGACTACTAGTGTATTTCAGTAGAAATATCTGCATAAAAACCCACGAAAGTTATGTTTTGTGAGTGCCAGAAAATGTTAAGCCTCGTTTGCAGTGTGTCAGGAACTGACCTGGCTATGAACCAGCTTAGTTGTCTCTGAACTTTAGTCGTAAGTGTGTCCAGGACATAAGTCTAGGAAATCATTTAAATGAAACACGTCATAATCTCAACGCTACTAGTGGCGATTTTTCAAAGTTGTAATGTTGTAAAGAGCAAATAATTTTACAGTAATTTCCTATCTTTTGAAATATTACGGTTAAAACGGACAAAGTGCTCAGAACTAGCCTGCCCCAAAAACATAAAAGCCCATTTTTTTTTAATAAATATGAAACACCCTATTGTCCTAAAAGTCCAAAACGACAGTGCATGCTTTCCATCTTGTGCGCACTTGGTGGTGAGCTTGCTGTGCCTCAAAAGTGACCTACTTTTCGTTCAGTCTATTGTAGTTCCGCCGAGAGAACTGGTAGATTTTCCCACCCACTACATTTCACCCCACCCCCTTCAGCAAATTACAAAACTCCTCACAACAGATGAAGACCGCTACTGCATTACGCCGAATAATTGACGAACATATCCCCCTCTATACTTCTTGTGTCTCTCACACAAAAGCTCCCTAAATAACGATTTTTATCCTGCAATGGGGAAAAAAGATATGGCTGTTATAGCCAGCTATTGACATACACAAGATGATTTTTTTCTCTCTCTTTCTCTCTGTACTTTCATCCCTCCCCTAAGCCTCATTGAAACCCCAAGTGAGTGATTCATTGAACTTCAGAAAGCTTTCAGCACATGATCCTCCATAGCTCACAATACTTGTGAATCAAATCACTCCTTCAGTGTGTTATTATGAAATGTAATAGAGATGAAATTCTCCGCATTTTCTGCATGAGGCACAAATAAAGAGAAAAAAAAGGAAACCAGACGCCTTCATATGCCTCAGGACAGATAAGCAGAATATAGTTTTATTCATAGACAGAATACAGACAACAAAACTCTAAACCATATAGAGATTGATATTATATCCATTATATCTGACAAGCTTTTATAAATGTATCTCAAATTGCCCGAAAGGTATTGCACATTTTACCATAAATCCTAACTAATTTATCTCACATTTTCCATTATGATTCGATTAGATAAATTCTATAACTCTTAAACAAATTTTCTTTTGAGATTTTGTAAAACCCGTAAAACCTTAACCCTTCTTCTTATTTTTGTTTGTTTTTAATTGGAACTATAAAAAGTGCATCGTCTATACATCGTGCCTTCTTTTTTAACCGTCTTCTTTTCAAATTTAAATTTAAAGTGTCTGGAAAAAATCTATTAACCCTTTAACGACGAGACAGTTTTCTCTGACCGAAAATAAATCAGCAATAAAAGTGAAACCGATCAACAAAATCAGTAATAGGTCTTACATCTAACCTTAGAAAATCCAACAAATTCTGATTTGGTGTATAACGATAGGGACAAAAATAGCCGAATAATTAAAATAATCTTTCTGACAATATCAATGAATGATAAATTTCGCTCTAATGAAAAATATTATGTTTGAGTATTGTAGTTTCTTTTACCAAAACAGTTTGGCTTAAAAAAATTGGAAGTATAAAAAATATTTAAAATCAATTTTCAATATGAGAATTTAAAAATTCGTCATTTTTTAATTTAAAAATTTACTATAGCAAATAGCCATAGACTTGCAAAAAATATCCTAGATTCCTTAAATCTTTTACTTTGCAATTACGTACAAACATAAGAAAAAAATAACTTTACGTAGTCAGGAAAAATTATTTTCTTTGTGGGACACCGGTGTCCCAATCGTCCATAAAGGATTAAGACTGAATAGGATACAATGGGGTAATTTGAGATCAGACCTAAATTGTAATACCAAGATTTCCACAGTTTCAGATGGGCACAGAGAAAACATGACGAACATATTTATATATTTATTCTACAAATTAGTCTTAAGTGCTCTTAGTGTTGCCAGATCTCATAAATTCAAATAACGATTACTTTACTATAAAATTCCCAACGAAAAAAACCGTTTAAATTTCGGATAATATTCATAAAATAAAATTGACTTTAAACAGAGAAGTGAATTAGTAATAGTAAGTCCAAATTTATGATGTCCCAAATTAAAGTTAATATTGCTTCTCTTTCATCCAAAGTCAAATAAAAGTCTAACAGCTCCATTTTCTCCCCTGACAATTCGTAGTAAGAATATACAGAATAGGCAAAGATGATAATTTATAGGAAAATATTCGCAATTAGACTAAATTGAGAGGCTTTTAGTCACACTTGCGGAAATTTTTCCAGCCAATTTCCCTCACAATTTTTTCCATCATTCCTTCCCCCATCTCAATAAAATCTCTTACAGTGAGATTTTTAGCCTATAACTAATTATCCATATCATTTGAAAACAATTTTAACTCTCTTCACTATGTTCATCGTAAATTACATATTTCGAGGGGATTTCATTATTTTTGGAAAAAAGGGATGTCATGTTCATCCTCCAGATGTGCTCTGTTGATAATAGCCATAGATGATGATGAATTTTCATGGTTAAATACCCCACAATGACAATTAACCATATCCCAACAATTAGCACATTTTATATCCTGACAGAGGAAATAAAAATGTATTTTGTAAAGCTGGAAAATTTCCCATTTATTTCAATTTTTCCCTCGTTACTTTTTCTGTTGGGACATTCACCTTTTAAATTTTAGGTATATTTTTTTTGTACATTTTCCTCTACACTCCATATTCGTTAAAAATTTATATCTCCATACGTGCAAATAACAAGGAAAAATGTGAAATAATTTTGGGTTTTTCTTTTATCTCTTCTGCCGCACAAAAGTCTATTTAGCAATTCATTGAAAATGTAGAGAGAAGGTCTTGAATGAAGGATTTTGCATATCCAAAAAAGTCGAAAACATGGAAAATTCAGAGAAAAAGATACAAAGAACACAAAAGAAATATATAAGTGACTGGCACATTTTCACACTTTCATGAACTAGAACAAATATGAACATATATGATTGTGAAAGAAGAAAAATAAAAGTTTAGATTGGATTATAAGATTGCCCAGGAAACAGCGTTGTTTCCTTCGTTTTTCCTCTTAAACCAAAATTCACTATATTATGTATACATCACATTTCCTCTGATTCCTTCCCGCATCTTTCATCCACCAAAAATTTTCTTCACAATCATCCACACACCACACCTTCCATGACAAATTGATGCACATACCGTAAAGGGGAAGAAACAACCAGAAGGAATTTATCAATTGGACCAGAAAACTTTTTTTTTATACCACACAGCTTCCTTCCTTACACAAAACCATCATCTTCTAATGCCACGTCTCCTTTCTTTTTTTTATTGAAAACTTTTGCTCCTGTCGGCATTTGAAGATTGAGAATTTTTTTTTAAACACATTCACAAGACATTATTGGAATAATTCACACGAGTCTGGATGAAAAGTTTTTGGGACTACCCAATGAATTTTTTATTCCGAAGAACCCAATCAATTGAGAAGTGATGAAAACTCTTCAAAAATAACATTAGAAAAGTTGGTTGAAGTAGAGAAGGTTTTATTAAAAGAATGTCCGAGAGTTTGCCTATAAGAGTTCTTTCCGGAAATTAAAATAATGCCCATAACAGAATACAAAAGAAGCAATAATTTAATAAATAATAATAGGAAATAATCTTACTGTATTATTCGGACTAAATTATTTATCAATTAGGGTAAGTGTGCCAAATTCCGGCCACCTTTTTTGTTCCTCGAATTTCCATGAATTTTTAGTTTTTACATACTCTAGAGATTATACAATGCAAAAGAATAACAAAAAATGTAGCTTCGACAAACGAGATGACGTGACAAAGACATTGCAAGAATTCCTGAAGGGCAAGCAACTATGAGAATGAAGGTGGCCGAAATAGGGCACCAAAGCTATGTCTACATTTTTGTTCATTTTAAAATGTATTAAGAATGATTTTAGAGTAAATAAAAACGATAAACTGTCTACAAGGTTCTAAGCAACACTCCTGAAGTAGAAGGAATAAAAAAATCAATTTCTATTAAAGATATTACATTTCAAACTTGAGACTTTGGCGCTTGGATGCAACTATGCCGAAATTTGGCACACTTACCCTACTCCTAAACAATTTAAGGAAGAGTGAGACACCGGTGTCCCAAAAACAAAAATAATTTTTTAAGTATAAGTTAATTTGTCCTCTAAGTAGATAGTCTGAAAAATTAATTTTTATTTTTGGGACACCGGTGTCCCACTCGTCCTTAAAGGGTTGAATCAATAAATAACAAGATCTTAAACCCTTATCCTGACATCACACTACGCCACATAGTTTCACAGTAATTGTCGCTAATATGCCTTAAAAAATGTTAATTTTAACTCTAAATTTTGTGTAAACTATAGTGACACACACGAAGGAGAAGCCGAACTTAGCACACAAAAGTTGATTAAAACAAACATAAATAACACAAATATGGCTTCTCATTAATGCATCCTCATTAATTTGCAAAATTAATGACAAACCATGTTTAAGCTACTTAAGTCTATTTTAAATAATTTTTGTGGGCCAAGTTTGATTTGCCTCTTCGAGTAAACTAAAATTGTTTACCAATAGGGGAGGGTGGGGTAGTTCACGTATGCATTACTTTCGAAAATACACATTTTTGGGATAATAATTATCTACGAACTGGGCTATATATTTTCAAATAGCATAATACTCAAAACAATCTAATCGGACTTAGTTAGTTTGAATATACAGGGAGTTCCGCTTGTCCTCTATAAATTATAGGAAGGACCGTAAAAAAATTTAATAGCTAACGTGTAGACGCCGGAAATCAATGTACAAACTTACATCCTCGAGCGAGACATTTATTTTTTTAAATATACGACAAGAGTTTCCACAGTTCCGAAAATTGTAATTGTGCTTTAGATGTTTACATTAACTTTGTAATTAAAAGGAATAGCATAGGAACTACAAGATATTCTCGGGTATTACATATCGCGAGCTGAAGATATATCAATTGTAGAAAATCCACAGAAAACCTACTACCCTGCAAATATCCAATTTTCGACTATTAAGTATTGCAACCACTTAAACGACAAATACGTAAACTTATTGTTTCACCCAGTTCACCTCATAAATTGGAATAAAGTTTAATTTCGATTCCCATTTAACTTCGAGTAAAGGCAAAATACTAAATTTTAAAAAAGTTATATATAGACTATCATCCATCAATTTTGTGTAAAAATTTCATCTATTCATACTTATATAAAAGCTCACATAAGAAATAAAGTATAAGGAAGAAAAACAAAACTTCGAACGACCCTTATTTGGTTGGGATTTTCCTTATCAGAATACCTGACACTCGAATGTCTAAAACCAAACAAAAAAAACATTTTCAAAGATATTACCATTAAGCTCAACTTAAATTACAAACTGATAAGATTGTCTTTCTTTAATTCGCACAAGATTTTTAAGCATGAAATACAAAATTTTCCTATGCTGCAAAAAAAAAAGTTTGCATAGAGAAGAACCAAAAGATTAATTGCGTTCAGGAAGTATAATGATAACATTCAGATAAAATTCTTTTTTTTTTCTCTCTCTAAAGCCCAATGAAACTCTTAAGGAAGATGACTCATACATCATATTAAAATGCATTTTTTCATGAATTTTTCCATCAGTTTGTAGCAATACGCTTATACATTGATTATGATCTCTGTTTGTCTCTGCTATGCCATAATAGTGCACATCTCTCATTGAATAAAACTTTTTTTTTCACTTCTTTTATAACCTCTCTCCATTCTTTGTGCATTTTGCGGTCAATGTACCTCTCTTAATAAAGTGTGTATACGGTATAATATGATGATTCAAATTGTACCCGATAACGACACAATAATCCCCGCGCATATTAAGTTCTTCAATGGTGTTTGTGCCTGTTATCACGAGTGAATCTATAAAAGCTTCTTTCCTCGATGTACTTCTTTCTTCTTTTATTTAATTTTTTTTTTTACTTTTTTTCTCAATGCTTGTTTAACACAAAAGGGAGAGAAAGAAGAAATATTGAGCCTCTGTGATGATAATTTGTGGCGGAAAAACAATGCTTGGCCATGGTGGGTTGTTTTTGCACATATGGATAGTCGCATTTCCAACCTCTTTTATCGCCTTTTTTTCATTGAATCACTCCTCCTGCAATTTAATTTAATCTGACATTGCATTTTTTTTCAGTTTGGCTCAAAGGTGTATATATTGATTAAAGTCTGTCATTGTGAGACTCTTGTATGATAAATGGATATAAAAGAAAAAAACTTTCACCGAGAATAGAAAGATGATTACGTTTAAATATTCATTGCTCTAACTCAAAAGAGGCACAGAGAGTAAAATCAATCGATTTTTTGATATTTATGTTGTGTGATAGGTCTTTCTACGGATTCACACAGTTTTCTATAATTTCACAAATTATACGAAGATATTAATTTCGAAAAGATATACATATCAAACTTTGTCCATGTCTATACGTCAGTTTTGTTCAAATAGAGAAAACCGAGAGTACGATGAAAGGTCAAGTTTTAGTCTTGCCCCTTGGTGCTAGTGATACTCGTTTTTAGAATTTACGAAATATTTGGCAAACGACAAATATAGTCAACCATAGATGTGTTTTCTACTTTATTGAAATAACTTCTTTATCAGATTGCCTGCACATTGAACAAATTACATCAAAATAATAGGGGAGAATGGGGCAAAGTCACAAAACGGAAATTTTATTTTTTTACAAGCTACGCGAGCGCTTCAAAAATTTCTAATTAGCGCAGTTTTATAGGAAATTTACCGCTCTACAACTTTGTGAAAGTAATTTTCCTCTATTTTGTAAGGAAATACTTTTATCGAGCCATTTTCTAAAAGATAATTTTGTGACTATTCTCAAAAATGCTGGGGCAAATAGCAACAGGCATGGGGTATTATCACATTTTGATTAGCTTCATTACGGGCTTCCGTAAATTTGAAAAAATACCGAGAGGACATATTTCCATAGAAAATTTATTCATCGACAGCTTTGTAAAACACCTTTTTCTCTGCGAGAAAAGTGAGAAAACGAGAAAAGTGCTTTTCAAGCTATTTTAGAAAAAAAAAACACAAAAGACTGCAAATCGTTTAACCAATGCAAACAACAAGCGGCGTGACATGGAAATGACGTTTCTTTCGCCGTGAGACATCAGAAATTGCTTCGCTTTTTTGTTACTCTTTGATCTATACCTTTTGTTACTTTTTACCCCAAGTGGCCATTTTTAATAAAAGGATTTCTGGAGAAAAGAACCTTTGTGAAATTCTAAAATAGATAGCGGCTTCGTATTCAAAGAATCCAAATTATTTAGGAAATATTCGCCAGTGCATCAATTTTGGAAATTAAGTAGGTAATTATTGTTATCTTCTGCAAGGACAATATTTCAAAAATAGGGCTAAAAATTTCGATATTATTTATTTTCTAAATTCCTCGTTCGAATTCTAAGAAACTTACGACATTGAAGAAGGTCTATGGAGGCTATCTATAGAAAAAAATTTGAGCCGCTATCTTTTTTATCTTGGAAGATATTGAATTTTGAATTTTTCGATTTGTGACTTTTGCCCCAGCCTCCCCTACTTAAAAAATATTGGCATAAAATATAGTACAATTATTGAAAATAAAATACAAGTAAAATTCCTCCCCACTGTGGTGAGTTTCGAAATTTACTTCAAAATTTTGCCATTTGCACAATTCAAAAAAGGAAAATTTATCACTGCCAGTAATATCAATAATAAATTTGAACAAATTCTTAAGATGTAAATGCTTGAATATCTATTTTTGACTTTCAATGAATATTCGAAAAGAGTTTATTAGGTTATTTTTGGAACTTTGAACATCAAACTTAAAGAATTGTGAGAAATACTGAAAATTTTTATAAAACGACTTTAGTAAACTTAACGAAATAAACAAATATGGATTGAGGTGTTTTTGGTCTATTTCGAATTTTTCAATGTTACGAAGCTATATTTATATTACGAATTTATAAAAAAAAACGACAACTAAGGGGAAATGTCTTGTAAATTTATCCGGTTTTGCAAATCTAACATATCGTCGGTTGCAATGACCATTGCCGTATCTGCATTTGGTGCAAGCAACGATACAAACATCGCCCTACTGCGAGAAATGCTAACGTGCTAACACAAAAAAAAAATGCAGATAATGACAACGATCCATGCAACTGACGATATTGTGAACAATCAAAATCTACTTGCAGAGTTCACAGGTTCCATATTACCGAGCATTCTCTGAAGTCTTTTGCTCTTCAACATTCCATTTCACATAAGTCTTACTTCATCTCCGTGCACTTAATGTTAGTGTGACGTTAATAAATTATAATGAAAGTTATTTACATGATATCTTTATCACTTGTTTTATCAACATAACAGATAAATAGACAGACATAGTGGAACATGATTTTTTTGCAGTCACTCATAATTTTTAGATGTCTGAAGTGTAGATATATGCAAAAGGTGGGTCAACAAAAATGGAAAGATTGGGGTAAAGGCCCCATAATATCGGATAAAGAAAAAAATTGAAGGTGTGTCTGATTAATCAAGTAGCATACTTCAGACAGAAGAATATGGGAAATTCTCACGAAGGCCTAAAATAGAATAATAAAGAAACCTTTCCTAATAAAAATTCAGTGGATTATAGCAAAATCGAAAACATACGATTTTTCACAGTTAATACCTTAAGAAAGTTTATAGAAAACTTTTGATCAAGTTTTATATTACAATTTAAAGTTCGTGAACTTTTTTTTATGAGAAAATGATAACAAAGTCTTTCCAAGTCCTTCATACACTTTTACAAAGTACTCATTCTCTATCAAACTTATTTCATTATCCAACAATTTAATAATCTTCTTGTCAAAATCTAATCAAGAAAGTTCATGCCCAAAAGGTGACAAGAACACTTTTGTGTCCACTTCAACTTTGCACTTTGGATCATGTGTCCTTAAACTTTTTATCCTTTAACCCCAAAAGACATTGAGGAAAAGGGGTGAAGGAAAAAAAATCAAGACACATGCCAGGAACTACATAAGACGAAAATCAATAGAGAAAAGTCCTGAGAGACAGCAAACCAGGCAACTGCAGTGACTTTTTTAACAGTGACCTCTGTGAGTATTTGGAGCATGATTCAATATGACCGACTAATTGAATAGGAAGGGAAAACTATCAGAAAATCTTCATCCATAAATTTTCCTGCACACTGACCATTGATTTTATTGAGCACTAACAATGGAAATACAAAACTTGATGTATAATAAATTCATCAAGATAGATATGTATACATTTTCACAAAAACTATTTATGTGTATGTCTTTTTCCCTCTTTCCCCATTTTACATTGAATTTGACATGATAGTTAAGCTCAAAATAAAGTTCATTTCCATACCACGGAAGCAGGAATAACCAAGGAAGATAATTGGAAACTATGCGTTTGTTTCCCGCACTAATTGGATTCGATTAATCGCATTTGTTGATCGACTTTGCCAGCAACATATAGTGTAGTACACCTTTCTCTCTCTCACACTAAAAATTTTACACCTCTCACTTTATCTCTCCATTGAAGAATTTTCAAAACGAATATTTAAACAACACACTCTCTCTTTTGCTATCGCACCCGTAACATGTTGTATATATATACACATAATGGTAGTTAATATTGAGAATATTGCTCTCAATATATAAGACAAACCCCACACATATTTGGGTATTCAAACATTGTGAGAGAATGAGATAGATAGATGAGGGAAAACATGAAAATTATCTCGTGCGAAGGACATTTAGTGCCGTCATCAGCGTCAATGTTCGCAACAGAGATAAACAGGATGTAGATAAAAGATAAGACATCATTATTGCGGTACAACAACATATTGACACTATTCTCTCTTGACAATTTGCAAATATTATTGAGACACTTGGTCAAATTTGTACATCATTTAATGCTACAGAGCCAACAAGGTAGTTTTTTAACCTAACTTTGTACTACTTTAAAACTTTTTTGTGTCTAAGCAGCGATATTTGATTTGGAGAGTATTTAAACCAATTTGATGTGCTTGCAATAACAAAATAAGTGTAAACAAAAATCTATAAGGGAAAGATTTCAGGCTTCGCACACACTCTTGCTTCGAACACTTCATATTTTTCCCATAATTAACGTAACGTAATCAACATAACGTAGTCGTATTACGATGATATCACTGCCTCATGTTGTTTGAACTATTATGACCGTTTTTTGATTAATAATAATGCAAAATCAATCGAAAGTAATTGGTAACAAGTTCTAATAACTATTTTACTCAATCTTGGTAGCTTATAATGCGTAGTTCTTCATTAGTAGCCCCAAGTAATGAGCATTGTCTCACTGGTAAAA
Organism: Phlebotomus papatasi; assembly: GCF_024763615.1. Lineage (NCBI taxonomy): Eukaryota > Metazoa > Arthropoda > Insecta > Diptera > Psychodidae > Phlebotomus > Phlebotomus papatasi. The sequence continues at coordinate 56,014,483 of NC_077224.1, forward strand.
AAATAAAAAATAAAATAAAATTTGTTAAAATTAGATTTTTTCGATACCTATTCTGAGCCGTCGATATATACAGTGGGTGTCAATAGTTTTTTGCCTAATGCTTGTTTGAGAAAACAAGTGAAAAAAATGATAGAAAAAATTACTTTTCAATTTTTTCTTTTTGCATGTGAATTCCCTGTAATCCGTAGATATTATTTATATTTTTCAAGAAAAATAATTAATTTTGTTTCATATCAAAAATAATTGTTTTCCAAAAGTTGGTCATTTTTGAGAAATCAAAAGTTTGTTGCCCCATTTAAAAAACTAATTCAAAATGGTCAAAACATGCAACCAACTATTTATTATTATTATTTATTATGATTATTTCTTGTTATCCATAATCACTTTTATATACATATATTTACCATTGACAACTTCAAAAGTGTACAAACCCACCATTTGCCTCTCAAATGACATAAACTCAAAATGTGACCGGTTTACATTAAGTTGGTTGCATGTTTTGACCATTTTAAATTAGTTTTTTAAATGAGGCAACAAAATTTTGATTTTTCAAAAATGACCAAGTTTTAGAAATTAATTATTTTTGATATGAAATAAAATTAATCTTTTTGAAAATTATAAATAATATCTACGGATTACATACAGGGAACTCATCTGCAAAAAGAAAAATTTGAAAAAGTAATTTTTTCTATCATTTTTTCACTTGTCTTCTCAAACATGCATCATGCAACAAACTATTGACACTCACTGTAGATTTCCATTTAATTTTAAATAATAATGTCTTCCATAAAAATCTTAAATTCATTTGCAAAATTTAGTCAGAATTAATCCTTGTAGAATCATTTTTTGACCTTGTTCACACATTAAACAAACAGATTGTAAGAATCACAAACATTTTTTTGCTACTTTACAGCTGAATGTTGAATCGAAGTACAAAGATAATTCTAGGATGATCCACCGTTTTCTAATGTTTGAACGAGAAATAGAATAAATTTAAACAGTGGATTAACGTTTAAGCCAAAAATTAGACCCCCGATTTCGGAGGTATAATTTTTGGCTTAAAGATGGAATAAATCTGTCCACGTCTATCGGTAAATTCTTCCCGAAAATACTGTTAAATGATACCAAATTGATATAATCTGCACTTTAGTGGATTTAATGAAAAGAAATAAGACTTTCACTCTATTTACAGCTTCTTAAAAAGCCAATTTTGCCTGAAATAAAAAGAAACATCCACCATATGCAACTTCAATGAGTTGCCACTAAAATAGAAGTCGCGGGAGTCGCGCTTCTTTGCACCCAGAAAACATGCACATTCTTTCACATCCACAATATTGATTTCTATTTTATTTTAGAGAATTTTTAGCAAGTCTGGTGGTTCAAGATTACCAAATAACGAGAAAAAGCCGTGGAATCTTGCTAAATCGAACGAAAACATTGACGAATTGACATTTTCTGGCATGCCAGAAAAGCCAAAATATGGGGTTGCCGTATGACAAAAACAGCTTACGCCAAAACACTATTCCACGTTTCTGCATACGAAAAAATATTTAAACCTAGCTTAATTTTAACTCTAGATTAACGCTAATCTGAGGTTCAACTGAAGTTATTCTTCGTTTCAACATTCAGCTGTTAGTGCCTCTTCGATATGAAAGTGTTCAAAATAATAAATCTTAAGAATTAAAAAGTAAAAAAAAAATATCAGTTTTTTTCATGAGTGAGAACGGTGTCCTTATATTAAGGAATAGGTGCAGAATACAAGTAAAACGCTCAAATATCATCGAACTAAATAAAAACGTGAGGTTTTTGCTAGCTTTTTGTATTTAAATTGAGAAGACAAATATTAAAATTTTATTTTCTTATCTCTTGATAGTGTACAAATAGCTGTAATTTCCTTATTTTTCCAATTGCAAATTTTTACATATGGTGTACATATAATTTTATTTTATAACAGCATATTTAAATTTTAGGAAAATATTTGACCCTTGCAAAAAAACCGGCCCATATGAGACTAACCAGAATGCTGGAAAATGACTCAGTTTCCCATAAAATAGCGAATTTTGTAACTTTGCATATTTTACTTTTCATCAAGTAACCGTGGTCGATTGATACATATCCCGGGGCAGACATGTACAATGTACACCATTTTTTTACTCTTAAAAGTAAATTTGTACATTTTTTTTTGTTTTTAATTACAGTGTGACTCCAATAGTCAGTATATTTGATTCTTATATCTCTGCAATATTCTTAGTAATTAATTATTATTTATCTATTAAATTATCTAAATAAAAATCTCTTTTCAAACATTTAAGGAAGTTAACCAATTATGAAAAGTTGTCAACTTAAAATTCTTTGAAAGCAAAATAGACATTTTCCTCTGTAATACTGAATGAGCAATATTATTTCCTGCCATAGGCAATAGAATGTGAGCCACTGAGTCGTACTTTATCAAATTTTGTGATGAAATCTGTCCAAACATACAAACTTTGTATATTGCTGCAACAAATTGATAAGCATAATCACACTAAACGACAAATTTCATATAAAAAATCTAAAATAATTTATTGATTTTTGTCTGTCAGCAAGGCGATTTATAATCTTAAAAGAGTTCAAGGTATTTTTTTTTTAAATTGATCTTTAATCTACTGCTACAAATATATAAACAACTCTGATCATTATCGAAACAATCACCGTCGCCAGATTCTCTAGATTTCGCGAAGGAACGCTGGGTATGGAAAATGAAGCAAATTTATCTAATATAACAAACTTCAGCAATATTTGAAAATTCCCATTCTATCCACCTTTCAAAGCTTCAATCATTAGCCCATTTTCCTGTAAATTAATATATATCACTTATACTTAAGCTTATTATAAATTTATGCTTCAAATTCATCAGTCTGTGTTTATGTTTTCCTCGAAAAAAAGAAGGTAAACTTAATAAGAAGCAACAAACATATTTGCTCAATTTTACGTTACTTTGCACAATTCTTCAATGAAAATTGCTCATCCATCTCTCGCTTAAATATCATTACATCATATTGTTAGCAATTATTGTACATAATTATTGCACACCATTTTACAAAGAATACATACGTATATAACATTAGATCTATACAGAGAGGAAACTGAAGATATAGCAAGGCTCTCATTGCAAGCATTATCGCGATAATTAATTAAACCTCTCTTATTTCACAATTTTAACAACTCTTCTGTTGAATAATTAATTTTTTTTTCATGACCCTTTTGGACTCATAGCCACAATTTGCCATATTACCATAATCAAAATACTATGAAACTCAACACAAAACATTGAGATAGTAAAATAAATCCTTGATTTTGTCTTCTTTTGACTCAAATTACCACATCAAATTTGGGCCTTTGTTTCCGATTAGTTATAATGTTACACAAGACGAAGAAAGAGAAAATGAGCGCATTCTACTGAAAATAATGGCAATGAAGGAAGAAGATCGTGAAAAAATAACAGAATATAAATTTAATAATACTTGTCCTTTCTTTACATCCATTGTCATGTAGAAAAAAAAGTCTATTTCAAAATAAGATTCTTATCAATTAATAAAGCAATATCTAGGAGCAGAAAAATGGATAAGAACAAGAACATGCAATAATCAAATATTCCTGGATATTTCTAAAAACAAGAAAAAAAACGATTATTTCTAGACAGTGCAGTCAGGGTAATGGAAATTCCAAATAATTCAATAAAACATATGTAAGCCCTGATGGGGCTCACTGAAGTAATATAAACTTATTAAGGGAAAATGGGGAACTGAAGGTGCCACCCATCTTTCAACTTCCTTGGAGTGAACCGTCCACGGCGACTGATGCTCACTCACTGAAGTGCAGGGACAGCTGACATGAACAAAAGCCCCAGCAACCTTCAGCACCCGCCTAGGGATGTTGGGTGGGGTGTGTCATAGGAATGAAGGATTGGGATTGGTGGGTTTGGCCGTCGACTGGGTTAACAATTGTCGAATGGGCCATACGCTCTACACATATAAAAAGAAAAAGATTATTAACTAAAACAATTATTAGAAATGTTTTTCAACTGACAGTGAGAGACAGACATTCCACATGAAAGATTATTCTATAATTTTCTGCCAATTTATTACGATGTTCTATTTATAGTCCAACCGATAAAATTGTGAAGAAAATCTATTTATCAAGGAAAATCCTAAAATATTGCATTTCTATCTCATCTCATCGCAATGGAATTTCGAATAAGTATTTCAAAAGCTTGAGAAAGCTCATACAGATTTTTTCTTCAATATTTTCCTAGAAAAGATATAATTTTCCCAACGCTATTATAAAAAAAAATCTAATTGGACGAGGGAAAGTAACATCATTCATCTGAAAAGAACTTTATTTTCTCAATTTAATCCCCCAGTGACAGTATCAAATTCCATCGTTGAACGACGAGAAGGGAACACGAAGAAAAAAAAGTCCTTAGATAGGGTAATTATGGAAATAATGTGAAATTTCGTATATCTTTTCTAACTATGTCGATATAGGAGAAACCGATGAAATTTTCCTTGCTCAAACTTAAAAGAGAAAGCAATATATTGTTTTTATTTTAGAGCACTATAATATTTCGGAAATGCATCCTCAAAGTGTCCAATTGACGTTTTGATATTTGACAAATAGAAATTAGATACTTAAAGACTTATGGGCCAAACGGTTATGGATATTAACTTGGAGTTTTCGGAGCCCTTTCCCTCCTGTAACGGCGACCGGTTAAGAAGATTCTGTTTTCTTGCATTTATTCTATTCAAATTGAAAGGTCGTATTTCTCAGTCGTTTTGAATAATATTTGATTTGTTTGAAATGTATTCAATTAAAAGTTTCAAACCAATCTAATTAACTCAAATTCAAAAGTTTTCTTTTATATACCGCTTTGGGAAAGTTTTGGGAATATTTACAAACCAATTCAATTCATATCGAGCATTTGGCTAATTTTCTTTTGCTTTTCTACACATATCACTAAAAGAGAGAGTTTTCCCACACAGAATATTTCACATTTTCATCTCTTTGGATACCTCTTCCAATCTACGTATTTGACAAAGAGCAGATACATATACTGAAGTATTGAAGGAATTTTCCCTCTTTCAGGCCTCTCATAAAAGGGGTGTCTTAGGCAACAACAAGTCCTAACACTAACCCTATACACATTGAAATACAACCCATTCCTATATAGAATGAACCTAACCAGCTTACCCCCAAAAATACCCTGACATTGATATGTCCGAAAAAGTCACCACATTGCTCACCCCCTTAACTTCTTGCAAAACTAAGTTATATAGAGAAGTATAGAGAAAAAAAAAGCTCACACTCCCTTCTTCCTTCCATACTCAATGAAAATGGATGACATTTATTACACCACATTCGCCTTTTATTTATTTCAAGCTCCTTCACCGGTCTTTGTTCCCCAAAGAAAAACCCCCTGATTTGAAATATACCACACCCTTCTCAATGCCAAAGAACTCAGAAACCACGTCCACACAAAGAAATCACAGACTTTTTTTCTCCTTTCTCGCCAAAAGCAACCAATTTATTTCTGACAATAAAAAGAATCAAAGAAATTATCCTTTACTGCAAGATCAAATCAATTTTGTTCACTTATGAGTCAAACAGAAAGTGCAATTTTGTAAAAAAAAAAAAATTGAAGAGAGATTTTGCACGGAAAAGAGTGTCAATAAAAAGAAGTCAATTTGTCGTTTATACGATTTCATCTTAATGATCTTAATATACAACACGAAAATTTTGTCTCATCCATTTTGTCGCATCCATTCACCATGAAATTCAATCAAGTTCTTTCTTTGCAACAAAAAACACGACGTTGAGTTCAAATGCAAGCTGAATCTTGAAAATCCAAGAGAGGAAAACCCTACAGAATGTCTAAGAAAAACATCGAAAGCTCTTAACATTTCCAAAATATTTTGTCCTAAGAGTCAATTGAATAGACTTTCCCATGGAAATCACAGTTAATCCATACTTTGCGAGACTCTAAGTATGGCGAATAAACCATAAGATGATGAATATTTTCAGAAAATTCTCACATAAAATATTGCACTGTTAGAAATTATAGAAATTTTGTTGAAAAAAAAACTTGTAACATTTAGAAAGTTCTGGGAGATATTAAACCTGATTCTCTTACCTAACGAAAAGGTTAGACTGGAATTTGAGGTTATATGATCTAAACTTAAAAATGTGACAAATACTCCGGAAACTCTTATAAGGGACAGGGCACCAGGGGGAAGTTCAAAGCTTAGGAGAACTTTTTCGAAAATGCGATTCTGTAGCCGTGACATTGCCATTTCACCTCACGTGACATTGTCAGAAGTCACATATTTGAGATTTCTGGCAATTCAAATGACAATGAATTTTGTTATACAAATCAACCAAGACGTACTGTATTTTCATTAAATCATCAAGTAAAGATATTTCATTAAAAAATCAATAAATTGCATTTTCGAACTCATATAATATGACGAAAAAAAGCTCGATTGGCATTGTCACGTTTCAAACTTACGCGTGACAATGCCATGAAAATTACAGAATTCCCCTACGGGATATTTTACGTTTGAGATTAGGATTTGATTCTTTCAATGAACACACATAATTTTTTTTCTATTGTAGCTAAATTATTGATCAAAAATTTTAAAATTTTAGATTAAAAGATTCTGCTGCACGAAATATATATCTTTAATTTTAAGGTTAGTGTGGACCTAGAAATAATCTTAAACCTATAGAAGTAAGCTAATTGCCAAATGAGATAATGAAGAGAATTGAAAAAAACGTGTTGTTCAAGAATAACATACAGAGAGAATCTAAAGAGGTCGAAAATTGTCAAAAGGAATCAAAACTTGATTAACCCATGGTGTCATTTTTTAAAGTCAACCAACTTGTTTAGCAATTAGAGTGCGATATTGTCTCCTTTTGTTAACGGTAGACAAAAAGAGGTCGGTAGTTGTCAAAGAGATACAAAAATTTGTCAAATCAAGAAAAATATTAGGTGTGATTCCTTCTAATCACACCTATTAATCGACTTGTCTAACAAAATAATCACCCCGTTGGTCAAAAAGAGGTTAGCCGACAAGACCAACAAAGATTTTGGCATTTTACTGCTCAAACTCAAATAGAGAGAGCAGTTATGTAATCCCCTTTTTTCAACTTCAGGCACGACAAGTGGCCAAACGATAAGAGATATTGAGCTTCTATCTTCGACGACCCCCCTCATCAGTCAACATTATCTAGGACAGGACAGTCTTTTTTCCTTCCCCCACCCCTCCTTCCCATGCACAATCAAGTTTTTTGGGCTCATTCCGAAAACGGCCCCTAGAATTTCTTTTATTTTTGAATATGTTTTGGAGGTACTTTAAGGTGAATATTTTGTCCTTAGATACCTGATCGAAAAATATTTGAATATCGAATTTTCGAAAGTCAAAGTTTAACTACTTTGGAGGGCCTATTTTTGAACCGATTTGCTTAATTTGGATTTTTTTTAATCATGAAATTTCCAACCTGTATACTTCGGACTTAATCGGTAATGAAACGGTAATGTACCCGTAAATGATGCATCTCTCTCGGATTTACTTTTTTATTTGTCCGCATGCTTGTTACTCATTCTGAAATATTCTAAAATTTATTTTTCTTAAGCATTTTTTTATTCGGAATGGTTTTTTTTTAACTTATGAACCAATGTAATTGCACCAAAAAGCATGTGAAAAGGTAATACACGGGGAGCTTTTCTCTCTTTTCTTCTTGACCCTCGCATTAGTAAAAGTGGGAACCACCCCCATGACAAGTTGACTTTTTTATACAGAGCTATTTGAAGCAACCACATAAATTGATCTCGGATTCAGCTCACAATGCTCTGAGGAAATTACTTAAACAAAAATCTAATATATAGTTATCCCCCTACATTATTGTACCGAATGCAGATAAATTCACATACATATTTGTATGTAAAAATTAGTTAAAATCATGAGGGGGGTCTCTTAACGACTCAAAGTTAGTATCTCTAACCGTTTGGCTTCAAGGTCCCATAATTAACAACCAAAAATCGTTAAAATCTTTCTCCGAAAACTTCATAAAATTCGACAAATAATATATTGCTTCCCTGTGAACACTGAGAGAAATCTGAAAAAGTTAAAATAACATTCAGGAAACGTTAATTTTACCTTGCACAATTGACCCGAAATCAGTGTAAATATTATGCTTTTTAGGTGTATTATGGGTTAAAATTACTCTTTTTCATGTTAATTTTACACTTAAAATGATGTAAAATTAACACTAAAAAATGTTGATATATTTTTACACCTAAAAAGTGTTAATGTTACGAGGAAAAAAAAGTTAATCGCACTCCCTTTTTTTCTCTCTGTGAAGTTGAAGAAATAATATGGAAAAAAGGCTGCCAAAAAAACTACACGATCTTACGCTTTAAGTTTCATCTGAAGCAATAATTCAATCTGAACCAACTTTGGGAGTTACTTTTAAAGTTTCCCCACAAAACAATCTAATGCCCTCAACTTATTTGCAATCAAATATAAATCGATTTTCATACACCTTTCACCACACAATTCCTAACCGTGTACCATTAAACATTAAAAGTAATTCTCCTTGGAATTTTATTGCTCTCCTCCTCTACGCAAATAATGAAGATTGTATTCTAAAATAGATCATATTCTCTTTTAAATATACTGTGTATTACTTTTGTAACAATTTTACAAATTTACCACAGACCGCACACATTTAAAAAAAATATATATGTAAATTTCAAAATAATTGTATTCTCTCATATTCAAAACATTGCAAATTCATGGAATTGTCTGTGTTTGTTTTCTCGGCAAATACATAATTCTTGTGAAAAATTCAATCAACTTTGCTGGATTTTTTTTTATTATATATGTATTTCCATATGTAAAACCCATTCTCGGGAGCAAATCCACACTTTTTTCGTGGTTTTTACATTTCACTTCACTGACAAAAGTGTTGCACAATAGCAAAACCACATGAGAAATGAATTAAGAAGAGAAGAGAAAACCATTTCAGCACATTGCAATGAGAATTGCTCCATTGAGGAAAAATTCTGAAATGTCTTTTCAGAGAGTGATTGTGCAAAAAAAAAGCCACAGTGAGCATATAATAATAAGAGAAGAAAAAAAGCTCTCTTGTGGTGCTGAAACATTAAATAGAAATCATTTTGTGAAATTTTCATTGTTGACACTTTTCTTGATGTTATATTGTAAAGTGCAAATATACCATACAGAAAAAATGCTCTCCACAGCTTTCCCACAATAACAACAACAAAAAAAACATGTCATGCACATTTAATAGGAAATAATTGAAGAAATTTCCATGGATGATTGAAGAAAAATCTCGAAGACAAGTGCAATTGAAGGAAAAAAAACCAGGCAGCATATTTCTTAATCGATTTTCCAGAGACACCAAAAGAACTAGTTAATCTTCTCACTGATTACCGTTACAGAAACTCATTTTACACACAGTCAAACACACAATTCATTCACTTCTTGAGATTCTCTTTTATATGCCCAATAGGAGAGCATAAGAAAAAAATATACAATAATAAAAAAAGAAGCAAGTGCCAATGATCCAGTCGTTCACTCCCCATGGAGAAATTTTTCTCTTTATATTATTTTTTTCTTTCCCTTCTCCTATATAAATATATACAGATATATATTTATATACTTCACAAGTAGTGTCTCATTTCAGGAATAAAACCCAGTGAATCTCATGCTGGGTGACACCAAAATGTCTGTGTTCACTCCACTGTGTAATAAAATGTGTATTTAATTTTATATTTCTACATACACCACTCACTCTCAACTGTGAAGGATAATCCCTCGTGAGAATGGTGCTCTAATGGATTTTGTAATAAATTGTATTAATTTACTGAAATGGAAGTTGTATAATTCAAAATTTACTTTTAAACAGTCATACTGCCAGAGGTTTACCTTTAATTGTTTCAAGAACTCTGCAAGTGTAGATTTTATTTATTTTTTTCTTTTGGGAGGATGGACAGGAAACCCCATGAGGTTTGGTGGAGTAGCAGAAAGAAAAAGTGCCTCACATGGAAAAATGCCAAGTTTGAGGAAGGAAATTAATACACCTTGACCCTCTTATTCATGATCGCAATATTTAATCATAATAATTTTCAAATATACAACTCGACAATTTGTTAAGCAAAAGAACCAAGGTACTTTGGCAATACAAGCAATATTGTGCTACTTGGGCAATATATCTTCAAGGAAATTATTATAATATCCAAAATTGAAATGCAACAATGTTTTTTGAAAAAAAGACCAATATAACATCTCGATTTTTAGATATTACATAACTGTGTGAATTAACTCCCATTGAAACTAAAAATTAAAGTACAACGCCGTATTATACCGTAAATGAGGATGGAACAATCTCACGACATCATTACTTTGGATATTACAATGTTTTTTTTTAATTAATAATTACTATTTAGAAATTGTGTAGTTAAAATTTATTAAACCTATCTTATTAGGGTAAGTGTACCATATTCCCGCCAGCATGCAATTCCGGCCACCTTTTTTGTTCCTCGAATTTCTATGAATTTTTAGTTTTTGTTTTTTTTTAGAAACTAGAGATTATACAATGCAAAAAAAAAAAAAACAAAAAATGTAGCTTCGACAAACGAGATGATGTGAAAAAGACATTGAAAAAATTCCCGAAGGGCAAAGAACTATGAGAATGAAAGTGGTCGAAATAGGCCACCAAACTACGTCTACATTTTTATTCATTCTAAAATATATCGTCGGTTGCCTCAGCAGAATGATTTTAGAGAAAATGAAGACGATAAACTGTCTACAAGGTTCCAAGCAACACTCCTTAAAGAAAAAGGAGTAAAAAATTCAATTTATATTAAAAATATTGCATTTCAAACTTGAGACTTTGGCGCTTGCCTTCAACTATTCCGAAATTTGGCACACTTATCCTACATCCAATTAATATGACATTGTTTCATTAATCTACTTTACCTAAAAGGATATATGTTCACAATTTATATCCCAAATGGTACAGAAAGGCTACCAATAGGTAATTAAACACGGTTCTTTGACACTAGAGAATTAGAAACTTTCGGAAACAAGACTAATTCGCTAAAACCACACCGAAAGCTTTAGCTAAAACTGTATGTCAGGGAGTTTTTCTCTCTATTAGTACATATTTATATATTATTATTTTATATATCAAATAATTCAATTTACTAGACAGAAGAAATCCCTAACAAGAAATATAGCTTTTTATTCTACTATCAAACGTAATACAGGGACTGTGCTAAATTTCGGACAGCTTGTATCTTCGGACATTTGTTTCTATTTCTCAAAAGTCCACAACAAAACAGAAAAGCATTGCCTTTACAAATGAAATACTATAGGAAATCCTTGAAAGAGTCCAAGAAAGACAAGGGACTACGAAAAACTTAGTGTCCGATATTACACACACAATGGTCTTTCTATATGACAAATTGTTCCATATAAAATCAACAAAAAATTTCAATTTGTATTAATAATATTACATTTCAAAATTGGAAATTTGGGGCTTACACAAATGCAATATGTCCGAAATTTGGAACAGTTCCCATATTACAATAAAAATAATAGCAAAAACAGAAACCACACGATATAAGTCTTTACTCGTACATTTTTAAAATACCTTGTTAAGAACCATTCCCAGAATATCTTTTATTTACCTATACGTGTCAATTAAAGACACTCATTTTGAGGTTTTGTGCGTGAATGAATGAAAATCCGTGATTCCCCGAATACACAAATACCACTTTCTGCTCTTTTTTTTAAATTTTATTTCAAGGCATCTTCTCACTCTCTTTGGATTCTCCCAGTTATCCTCTATTTATATTTATAAAATATAACTCAATATTTTTAAATTGGATAAATGCATGTGATGATCCCAACCCATTGAGACCCCACGCTGAGGAAATTTACACACCAAGGCATTGAGTAGTTGGATGCTTAAGGTGATTGACACACAGAGTATAACTCTGGGAAGGCAAGATAGAAAGATTTTTCCTCTGGAGTACAAACAAACAAAATCTACAACATGTATGTCACATCACAGAGAATCTTGATGAATCCAATAAAAATATTTTCATTAAGTTCTAGTATTTTCTCTCTCACTCTTCCACTTAGTCCTTATATTCTCAAATCGCATATAATTGACCCAAGACTTCAAATAACAACAGCTAGAAAAAGAAACAACTCTAAGACTTTTTAATTAAATTCTATGAGTACTTTCTTACAACAGACACTTCTTCTGACTTTTTTTTTCATTCGTTGAAAAATTAGAACGTATAAGTGAATACATTGTAAACAATTACAAACAATTTAATTTCTTTCTTATATAAAGTTATAAAGAAAAAACAAGAATTTCGTCAAACAGAAATTCCCTCGAAGCAAAAAAATCTACCAAAGATATGTAAGAGATGTTGTAAGTCCTTGTTTTAAAAAAAAATCATGTTTAGAACTTTATTAGGTCACAATAAGACTATAAATTTGTGGTATGAGACAAAAGTATTACACTTGAGAATATTTAGATAACCTGGGAAGATAAATGGGATTCAGACGATTATATAAATTTATCATATTGTTTGGAAGAAACTTTTAATCCAACTCCCCAGTCTCAGTTTAATCTCACTAAGCTCTAATTAAAAGAACCAACATGGAATTCTAGCATTTGCAACTCGTAAAACTCCCCCAAATAAACATTACCTACTCAACAGTGTTCTCATCTAAAATTTTACCAAATATATACACAGCAACTTCCTCTCCCAATAAAGACATAATAGAAGAAAGAAAAATGAAAATTCTCAAATAGCAAATGATCAATGTTCAATTGGCACCAAAGCTTGAGGAGGAAATGAACGAAGTAAAGCTCTTAAAACCATCCATTTCCTCGTGACGTGAGAAGAAATAATTCACAAGAAATCGACCGGAGATTCCGCCTTCACGTGAAAATTAATCAAGACAAGACACATTGCATTTCAGATCAACTGAATATCTTATTAGAATTCCTTTCTCAGCTGAATATGTGATTTCATTTACAGCACAATAAAAAGGAGACGACACAAATACAAAAGAAAAGTCACTTTTTTCTGGTATTCTTTCTCATGAATTGAGATGCAAAACTCCTTGGAAATTTATGCTAATTCAGTCATATTGAAGATCCATCAGATAAATCAAAAGTGAATGAATATTGAGAGAATAACAGACATACTATATACATACATACACATATATTATTTGCTTGTGAAGATATACCGAAGGATACCAGTAATGGGGATCTCAAGAGGAATGTCTGACAAAAGGATACAAAAAGCTGTCCACATTTGGAATAATAAAATGATGGATAGAGTGATAAAAACTCTGTTTTTCAAATCAAAATTGAATAAAATCTTGAAATGATCTCTACAGCTTTAAGACCAAATTGAGAACATTTTGGCTCGGGTTCAATATCAAATTAAATATTGCTCTATAAAGTTTCGCAAAACCAACTATTAATCAAATTTAGAGAATTTAAAAACAACCAAAATATTCATGAAATTATTATTGCAATATTTTCAAAACAAAAATATATTGGGGTAAGTGTGCCAAATTCCGACCGGCTTGCAATTCCGGCCACTTTTTTTGTTCCTCGAATTTCGAAGAATTTTTAGTTTTTGCATACTCTAGAGATCATACAATGCAAAAAATAACAAAAATGTCGTTTCGACAAATGAGATAATGTGAAAAAGACACTGGAAAAATTCTGGGAAGACAAGAAACTATAATAATAATAATAATATTTATTGTTTCATGCCCATAGTACACATAAGATACATCTAGGACCATACATAAATACATCTAGGACTATACATAAGAATGAAGGTGGCCGAAATAGGCCAGCAAAGCTGTGTCTACATTTTTATTCATTTAAAAATGGAATAAAAATGATTTGAGTGAAAATGAAGACGATAAACTGCCTATGAGGTTCCAAGAAACACTCCTTAAGAAGAAAGAATAAAAAATTCAATTTGTATTAAAAAATATTACAATTCAAACTTGAGACTTTGTCGCTTGCACGCAACTATGCCGAAATTTGGCACTGTTACCCCATTTCTAAGAGCCAATATACATACAAAAAGAAATTCAAAAGAAGTAAAGAAAAGCTCAAACATCACATTAAATAATTTAAAACTCAAACTGGAGTTTTATAATAAATTTATAATAAATTTTGGCAATCGACCAAAATGACTATTTTCCAATACATTTCATTAAATTATAGTTAATTTGGATTAAATTCATTGCTGTAAACATTCACATTATTAATTAACCGAACAAAATTACGTTATGGACTAATTTAGTGTTATTTATAGTTTTATGTTTTATTAAGTTGTTCTTTTCAATGTTTTTATGTCACTGGTTTTTAATCTAGTTCTTTAAAACAATAGGATTGCTTTTAAGAATAAGATTTTTTTTTTGTTTTTTAATCACATCTTAATCTGCAACTATGAAGTTTTGTGTTATAGTTATGTTTAAATTATTAAGCGTTATATTTATTACAGTATAGTTTTTAATTAAAAAAAACTTATAAAAGAAGAACCAATATTTAAAAAAATATTTTTAAAGTTGTAATCGCAGTCGCAGCTACACCATTTCGAATTAAATTCGAAATGAAAAAAATGGAAAAATTAATAAATAAACAATCAATGCTACCAACAACAACGATATATTAAAAACCGAGTTTGGTTTGAGAAAGCATAAGCCTTTAAAGGAGAGAAATAAAGCATGTCTATGAAATAAAATACTTCCCGAAAACATGAAGGTGGTATCTCTAATCGTTAGACTCTAGACCCTAAAAAATAGGAGAAACTGCACTACCTTCAGAGGACTCAAGCTTCGAACAACTAATATTGTTTTGCTATATGTTCTTAATTCATTTGACCCATTATAATTAATATTTTAACAGCCAGTCGTGTCTCAAATTTCCTATAATAAAATGTCATTGGTTAAATTCATTATAAGATCATAGAAAAAAATGAACTGTCGGAAGCTTCAGTCGTCCGAATGTAGCGCGCTTTCCCCTAAATGAACCAACAACAGTGATATCTCTCAATCGAAATTATCGAAGCACAACACATTCATTTGGTGTCAGTTTTCAGATGGTAGAATTAAAGATTCTTATTGGAAATTATTATTTCACGATAATTATCTTTTGTCGCTAATTAAGGCAAAAAAATTCTAAGTAAATCCAATTGACAAAATAGCAGATTCGAATTGTGCTCCTGTAAATTTGAACGAATGATGTGTAATTCTTCACAAAACTTCATATTCACAATTTTTCTCAGTTTCAAAGACGCAGTCACGCAGATATAGAAATTGAATAATAAAAATTATAATAATCCTACATGTAATTTTCTTATTAAAATTCTAAGAATTGAATATGCACATGAAAGGATTATCAAGAAGAAAAATTTATGTTAAAACTCTATGTTTAATGTTGAATTCCCTAACCCTTTTAATTTTCGATAAAAAAGGTTCTTTCTAAATTAAATGGAAGTTCTATTTTGCCCACTGTTCAAAATTTTATTTTTAGTATTCGGTTTAGTGCGGCCTCATTATGTATTGTATTTGTTATGAAATTGTCTAATTGCTACCATTTAGAGCTTAAACATGTTTTTTGGAAGACGAATTACCTATCTCAAAAAGAGAAAATCTTCCTTTTGAAACTCGTCATTAGGAGTGTATTCACTAAAACAATTTTAGAAGGAAAATAAACAAGAGATTGTAAAAAATCTCAGCTAAAATTCAGCAAATTTCGTTTGATTCCAAAGGGGCAAATTCGATAAAATACTCCCCAGAATACATTATACCTTCTTCAGACTAGAGGTTTAACCTCATTCACGGATGTCTCTTATTTTCAAACAAAAGCAAAATAATCGAATATCAAATGATTTTAAGCGTCTTTTTCGTATCACAGATAAAATAAATATTTAAACATATTCGTTGGAATCAAATCCATATCCTTTTTGTCCTTTTTTGTGATCACCCGGGAACTAGGCAAAATTTTTAAATGCCATTACTAAGTTTCTTATGGATCGAAAAACATTTCTCATTTGTTGGTGTTTGTTATTTTCCAAAAATATGAAATACCTATTTCAGAGCAAATTCCCTAAAGATAAGTCAGAAAATATCTTTTAAAACGTATACGTGAAGCATACATAAATGTTGAGATTCATCTTTAAATCGATCGGAGGACCATCAATATAATTTTCATTTACATCCCCAATCAAGCCTTATTACGAAATTCTTAGTTTTCCTTTTAAGAATAAAATTTTTGTTTCTATTTATTTCCATCTAATTAGATGAACAAAATTGTAGTTCTAAGTGGTGCCTATCGTCTGGTTTTAATGGATTTTTAATATTTTGTTTAGTTTGTTTTATATAATTTTTTACAAACTCACTCTAAGACTATTTTTTTTTGCTCATTTTTAGAGAAACTCCAATTTACACCCTGAAGGAGTGGTTTTAGAAAGTTTTTTATAAAAATTGAAGTACATCTAATGACCTTTCCAAAGGACCCATATTTTTTTTTAAGTTCTGTTCACTAGAACCTGAGATACAATGAATAATGTAATGTAAAGCAGAAAAAAATATAAAACTATTAATTAAAACAAATTGAGACGTGATTGAGCAAAACCGAAACCATATTCTTAATCAGGGGACTCGACTCTATCAAACGTACCATGTGAGATCTCTGAGACAGAAAAAAGTTGTCAATTTTTTGCATAGTGTTATTCTACGAATCGAAACGTAATGTAAAATACGACAAAATGTTTTTTTCTTGTTATAAAATTCTCCCAAAAATTAAATTTCTGTTTTTTCTAAAATCTTTAGGTCAAGGATTAGTTTAACTCATCAGTTAACAGGCAATATTTAGTTTTTGGATTTCGAACGCCTCCGAAAATCAAAGCGCAACAGCAATTTTTTTTATATTTTTAAAAGAAAATTTCAAAAAATATAGTTTAAATATTGTTGAGCTTAAAATAAACATTTTTTTATGTTGAAAAAAAATAGATAAAACGATAGTAGCTTTTTAGTCTTTTTAAACTACGTTACCTCTCAATCCCTAAATGAAAATTTGTCCAAAAATGTAAGTTTAAAGATCGTAGGGGAGATTGGGGTAAAATTAGCCAGGGGTAGAATTAGACAATGGATTTTTTTTCGTTTCCCTTAAAATGTACATTGAGCAAAATATTTTTTAATGAAAGTGGGAACACAGCCCTATATTCTCAGAAATATTAGATGAGATCATATATTCTGTCACTAGAAGAGGTCGAAAGTTTGGAGTGGTATATCTCAGCTCCTGATGAACATAATTGGATGGGTGAACTATTGTTGAAAAGCTTGGTTCATTAGCTTTTAGAATCTGGTATACTTAATCTGCTATGGATAAACCATGGTCATCCAGAACCATTTATGTCGAAGAAGACACTTTTTGCAACGTCTTTTTTGGCCATCTACTTCTGGGACCAGGAGTGACCCACTTTTGTCGCACAAGGACTATTTGTTAGAGGAACTGAAATGGTACAATTTGTGGTAGAAATTTTTTTTTTTTTTTTGGACATCTTACTTTTTTTTTTATTCATCGACTTTTGCAAGAATTTTAAAGTGTTAAACGCAAGGAAAAAATTCCAGAAATCCTAAAAGAGTGGTTTCTGGAGGGGAAGGATAGACGTGGGGATGAAATTGATGTGATATTTGGATTCCTTGGATCAACTTATGGGGGAGTACTTAGAACATTACAAGTCGATATCTTCATTAGTTTATCCAGAAAATGAGATAGAAGGATTTCTGTCATTTTTTTTTCTATGCGTGTAAAATGTTAAAATTCTTGCAAAAGTCGATGAATAAAAAAAAGTAAGATGTCCAAAAAAAAATTTCTACCACAAATTGTACCATTTGAGTTCCTGTAACAAATAGTCCTTGTGCGACAAAAGTGGGTCACTCCTGGTCCCAGAAGTAGATGGCCAAAAAAGACGTTGCAAAAAGTGTCTTCTTCGACATAAATTGTTCTGGATGACCATGGTTTATCCATAGCAGATTAAGTATACCAGATTCTAAAAGCTTATGAACCAAGCTTTTCAACAATAGTTTACTCATCCAATTATGTTCATCAGGAGCTGAGATATACCACTCCAAACTTTCAACCTCTTCTAGTGACAGAATATATGATCTCATCCAATATTTATAAATATGATCCTTTTATCCTAGAATTTAGGAGTATTTTTATAAAATTAGTATAAAATTGTAATTTTGATGTTACAGTTTTTGGCCCAGCATTTTGTTTTCTGAGTTTCAGATCAAGATGTCATAATTCTACTTTGTTTCTGGATTAACAAAGTTAATTAAAAGATATTTTTCACTTGGATAATAATTATCTCCTTTTTTTATATAAGATGAGAATCACTGAAACAGCCCTCGGGGCAGATGTAGCCACTCTGCCGTGGCAGGCTTAAGCTACCAATGATTTTTTACTAATACACGGATAATTGTTAGATAAAAAAGTACTATTGATATTCCTAGCAATATTGTCACTTGGATGTACGATTTATGAAATAGATTTTTTCAGGATGTTTTCATCAATTTTGACTCAATTACAAAAATTGCATAAAAAAGTCAGCTAAAGCCTTATCCTTTAAGTTTTAGTCACATATTTAGCATTAGTGGGCTTCAGTGTATCAAGTGAAACAATATTTGGTATCTCCAATTTAATATTTCGTTTAGAAAACTGGTGGCTATCAGTACCCCAAAAATGGCTATATCTACCCAGACCGGGATAGTTGTAGCCAATGTGTCGCACTTTTTTTTATTGTCCCTCTCTAGAAAAAGTCAAGGATTTTCGAGCTTTGAACTACACGGTTGCAGCCAATATCCTAATGCTACTTATGAAACATAAAAACATTAGACAAAGCTTCATTTGCTGACTAAATCTGCCCCTTTCTCCCCTATTACGGGATTTGCACCAAATAAGACTTAGCCGTATGATTTAATTACTCTAATTTCTTATTAACCAAGATTTTCTGCAAAACCAGTAAAATTTCTTGTTATTTAGGATTTTGAAACCTTCGGGAACAGGCTTAATCCCCTAGTCTGAAGACCACTTAAAACGGTCCGGAAAAGTTAACAAATCAAAACAATTTAGCTATTTTAATAAACTTCAGACCTAATGACTTTTTCAGGGAACAAAGTTAAGCCTTTACTCTGAATCCCGTGTAAAACTCGAGTGAAAAATATCAAAATTGAGTTCTTCAATCAGGCATTTTAATTGGAAGATCAATATTTTTTTTTAATTAACAAACTCTTTGACTGTAATAAATCATCAGTTCTGTCGGATGCCCTTACCGCCTGGCCCTATTTCCACCCCTTTTGACTTTGTGCCATTTATTTTAAAACCCAGCAACGAGTGAATGTACAAAAAGGGACAACCTGGTGGGTGTTTTAATGATTTTATTTACCTATTAGTGCGATTGTGCATTGAGTGTTTCGCTGCAGTTTTCCTGCTTGCCTTTTCAAAGGTGTGTCACTCAAATCAACATGTTTGAGCCTCCCCCAAACCCCCTTGGAACCTGCCACCGCGACGTCAGTGAGAAATCAATAGAGATAGCCCCAATGCCAATATTTCATGCAGATGCTCAATAATTGATGGGTGTGTTTCTGATGTTGGAGTTTTGAGGATGAGGGAATGGGTATTTTTGTGCAAGTGCCAGCAGAAACAACAACAAAAAAATGAGCTGGGAATCCTTCAAAATGTCACGAAAATTGCTTGCGGTGGCTATTTTTGGGGCTCTCTCTCTGACGGAGGTTTCAATAAAAGCACACACACAACACAGTCAACTTTATCAGCTGACTGGGATAGCTTCCTCGGGTCAGTTCTCCCAATCTCTGGGGTATTTTTTTTTTTTAATCTTCATTTCAAACAAAGGCAATATTGAACCAGGTAGATGGAAGAGACTTACCTTATCTGCAGGTATATTTTTTGAAGACATTTTTGCCACAGATATTCCTTCGGTAGACACACACAGGAAATGATTCAATGAATTTCTTGGGAACGAAAATCCTTCACTGATTCTATTTTTTTTTCTCTGGCCTAAAATTGGCACCCAAAAACACCAAAACACAAAGACTCCCGGATTGTCTTTTGTGTCCACAAAAAAAATGCACTTTTTTGTTGGCTTGGTCAGGTAAATCTGCTGGATACTGAAGTCACTGGGAGTTGGATTGATGTTACCAGGCTGCTGCAAGCCAGGAAGGCTGATAATGCAATTTTGCCAAAGGAGGATGCAACAAAATTCCAGATTTTGCCCTTTCCTCCACACGATCTTTCGTGGATTTTCACAATATTGCGACAGCCACTTTCTCCCAAGAGTCTTCTTGACCAGAATCACCCCCAAATTATCTCACAATTGAGCCCTTTTATGAAATAACTCACACTGAAATTGCAGCTTAAATTTGCATAGATTTTCCTTCACTGCGCACTGAAATTTTCACGGACTTTCCACAGACCACTTTTCTTTTTTGCCTCACTTTTCCCCATCCGTCAATGCAGAAAAAAGAAAACAGCCACAATCCTCCTACCGCAGGATCATACTTTAATTGTGTCCTGGTACAATATATTTCTGTTTGATGGGTTGCCACAAAAGCACAGGAAAAAAAACTGACTGGGAAACACCTCAAGAAGAGTCTTGGAGTGTTTTTCTTTTGGAACAAGAAAATCTAGCAGCCCGTGTAGATTTTTTCTCTCGCTCTCGCGCTTTTGTGCTTGAAAAACTAGGACACGCAAAATATCACTTCTACAGGGTATTATCCCAATAATTTCCAAATGGATCAACTTGTATACACTACCACCACTCACTTTGGATACTTTCCATCACTTTTCACCTCAACATTATCCATTTTCAGCGAGTTTTCGACTGCGATTGAGGTGCAGATGAATTTTCGTTCGACCTCTTCTCTGTCAACTTTTTTTGCATTTCAGCGCCACCTACGATGGTGAACGGAGAATTACTTCGAGGCTATTTCGTTCAGTTGAAAATTTTTCGTTCAGTGAGAAGTGTGTTTTTCCTGGTGAGATTTTCTTGGTTTTCTTCTGAAAATATTTAGCTATATCAGCAGACAATAGTTTAATTCTAACCAGAAGTTGATCAGCCACGCACCAGGTGAGGGAATACTAAAAAACAACTCGGCAATTTAAAAATATCGCCATTGTTATTAAACCTAACCTCAAAATCCTCAATATGGGTTCCTAGGGTTCCAATAAAATTTTCCCGTTCTTCTAGATAAATAAAAGGAAAACTCGGGAAATCGTCCAATGGCCAGCACGAAAAACGCATACAAATTGTTTGTGGGAAATATTCCGTGGACAGTGAGTAGCAGGGAATTGCGAAATTACTTTGCGGAATTCGGAAGGGTTTTCCAGGCGAACGTGGTTTTTGACAAAAACACCGGACTCTCCCAGGGATACGGGTTTGTAAGTGTTAACAAGGAAGCCCTGGACAATGTGGAGAGTAAGCAGCAGCATGTTCTAGAAGGGTACAATCTCAATGTAGAGAAAAGTAGCCAGTAGAATATTGTAAAATCCCCCGCAAAAAAAACAATTAAGTAGTTCCGGGAGTTTTTTATTTTGTGAATATGAGTGACTTGGACTTTTCCGATGAGGAGGGTGGGGAATTGGGAAAGACCTTTAGTGTAGCAGCAAGGTATGTAGCAGGGAATGTGGATAAATTTGACGAAGGAGAGCTCCTAGAGCTCTATGGTTGGTACAAACAATCAACGTCCGGGAATTGTGAGGGAAATCGTCCGGGAATTTTTCAACTGGCCAAAAGAGCCAAGTGGGATGCATGGAACAAAGTGAGATTTACGCCACAGGATCAAGCCATGGAGAAGTACATAGAATTAGTTAAGATTAAATGTCCAGAACTGACAAGTTCCACAGAAACTGCCACAAATTCCTGGGTATCCGTGTCTACGCTCAAGCCTGACCACGATGACATCCTGGAGGAGGACAAAACAATTTTTGACCATGTGCAGGAGCAGAACTTTGAGAAATTCATTCAGGCACTGGGCGATTGTCCAGATGTCAATGAACTGGATGACAATGGTTTGAGTTTGATTCACTGGGCAGCTGATCGTGGTCAAGATGACATGTTGCGTTTACTCCTAAAACGTCCCGAAGTCAATGTGAACGTCCTGGATGAGGATGGTCAAACCCCATTGCACTATGCTGCCTTCTGTGGCCATCAAAAATGCGCAGAAGTTCTTCTGGACGCTGGAGCGGACACGAAAATCAAAGATGGCCAGGGACAAACCTGCTTCGATGTCGCATACAGTGATGCCATTCGCAGTCTCCTCACCAAATAAATCAAATACATCTCTTGTAATTTGTCGTATATTTCACAGCTAAAAGAATACAATTCTGTAGAAAAAATCACTTGATTTTGTCAATTTAATGTTTTATGGCAACATTTGTCAATGACTCCCTCTAACACTTCCGGCAGACCTGCCCTAGCTCGAATCGGCACTCTCTTCGCGTTGCTTCTTCGTGAACGAAAGGAATACCTGCTCCAGGCTCGTCTGACTCAGGGAATAACTCTCAATTTTGAGGTTCTCCTTGGCATTCTCCATGAGACCAAACATTGTGGACCACGTGAGATTTGTGGTGGGAATATAGTACGTCAATCTGCCTTGATGTGCTTCCCTGAAAATTCAATTTTGAAAAATAAAAATCCTCAGTTCATCCTTAATGACAATCCTTAAGAATCTTTACCTGAGTATCGCGGTTGTAAAATGCCTCAAAACGTAATCCTTAATCTTCTGAATAGCTTCCCTAATCTCACCTTCTGGATTGTCAATGTCAGAAGATGCAGAAGATCCACTAGCTTCCTCCAAAACTGAAAAACTGGGAAAGATATAAGAAAACTAATTAGAAACTCTCCCAGAAAGTTCTTCTGCTCAAGAAGCCTCTTTGTTTGCGATGAAAACGAGAAAGTTTATTTATGCTTCATGTCCCACTTCCGGCGTGTACCTCTCGTGACTGTCTCCTCTTTTGTGTTGAATTTCTGAAGATGAAAATTGATTTTTTCCAGAGAAAGAGGAAAAAGGGTAAGTGTCTATTTTCACTCTAATTAGAAAATTCAGATCATTTTCTTTTTGAAATCCAATAAGAATTATAAAATATTAAATAAGAAAAAATCTGTTTAAGCAAAACAATTAAAGATATTAACTTAGGGTCGTCACAGATTGCTCAATTTTATAGGCGTGGTAATGCTTTCTTCTCAAAGAGGATATAAAAAAAATTAATACGTCTGAGATTTACAATATTCCTCACAAATTTTAATCACCTTTTAAATAGACTCAATTTTTGATTTTTTTTTTTTTTGGATATTTGATATTTATTTCTCTCAAACAGATAGGGTCCGCCCCTCTTACATTGTTTGATAAAAAAGAAAAAAAAGAGTGAAAAGAGCAAAATTACATTCTTATTACATAAAATGAAGAATGAGCAAAAGAGAAAAGAAAAAAAGGGAAAGTACCAAAGAAAAAAAAATAGCATAAATAGAGAAAGAAAAAAAAAAGAATAAGAATGTTCGTAACTCCCATCTGACCTAGACTGATAGTGCCTTACAATGCCATCCTGTGAGATTCTAGCACTCACAGGGAGAGAGTTGTAAAGAACAACCCCAATTTTTTGGCAATATCCTTCGCAAGTTAGTGATCACGAAAATGGGCGTGGCTTAAAGTATTTTCGGTCGTCCGCCTTAGGCTTTATTACAATTTATAATCGACCAAGAAGGCTGATCAGTCATTTTAAATTTCTGGATTCTGTGATTTAAAAAAAATCACTAATTCCGAATTTCGGAATCGCTATACTCCGGAAATCTAGGATTTTATGATCCGGACACTAAAAAGTGTCAAAATCCCGGAATTTCAGGATCTCTGATTGATAAGTAACACAATTAGATATTTTTAATGACGCGGATTTATTAACAAGCTCAGGGCAAGAAAATTCTATTACAGTTCAATTGAATTTCGGTTAACCTTTTAAGGACTATTGGAACACCGGTGTCCCATAAAGAAAATAATTTTTCCTGACTACCTAAAGTTATTTTTTTCTTATGTCGGTACATAATTGTAAAGTAGAAGGTTGAAAGAATCTAGAATATTTTTTGCAAGTATCTAGTTATTTCCTATGTAGTAAATATTTAAGCTCAAAAATAACAAATTTTTAAATTCTCAAATTTATAATTGATTTTATTTAATTTTTATACTTCCAATTTTTTTAAGCAAAACCCTTTTGGCAATATAAACTACAATACTCATACGTAATATTTTTCATTAAAATGAAAAATATTATTCATTGGTATTGTCAGAAAAATTACTTAAATTTTTGGGCTATTTTTGTCCCTATCAATCATAGAAGCACAAAATACACCGAATCACAATCTGTGATGGTTAGATGTAAGACTTATCATTGATTGTGTTTCTCAGTTTAATTTTTATTATAGATTTTCAGTCAATAAAAGTGAATCGTCGTTATAGGGTTAAAAAATATCTTTCGGTTCAAAAAAAAAAAGGAAATTGTATGATTTCAATACCTTTTCAATGATACCAAATTTCTGAAAAACTATTGAGTAATACGCTCTTTAGAGACTTTTTAATCTTTGACTTTAAAAAAAAATTATATTAGAAGTTGCAAGTCATTGAAGATTAAACGATAATCTCGTCGAGAATCTTAGTATTTCCACCGTTTGGCTCTGGCGAGGTTGGTCACCAACGCTAAGACGGCAGTGGACGCAAACATTGCTTTCTGACAAATCTTTACACATCTTAATAAATGTATTCTGTAATAATAAATAATAATAAAAAAAAGAATATTTGTCTGAAGATGACTAATAGAAAAAGTCCCAAAAAATTGTAAGCTGATGTCTTCAACCGTTTATAACATTTCATGGGATGACTTAAATAACGAAACCCTTGCCAATTTTATCCGACAAACGCTACATAAAACCCGAAATATCCAAAAATTGCACCTCAAAATCTGAAAAAAAAATCAAAAATTGCTTCGCGAAACTTGACAGAACCCAAAAATAGCATCCTGAAACCCAAAAAAATCAGAAAATTTGTTCGTGAAACTCAGAAACTGTTTAGCAAAACACGAAATACCCAAAAAAAATGTTTTCTGAAACCCGAAAACGAAAAAAACTTGCATCGCAAAACCCAAGAAATTCAAAAATTCAATCGAGAAACTCAAAAATTGCTTCATAAGAAATCCTAAAATTTCATCACAAAATCCAAAAAATATAAAAATTGCTTCTAGAAACTTGACAGAACCCAAAAAATGCATCTTGAAACCCAAAAAATCAGAAAATTTGTTTGTGAAACTCAGAATCTGCTTAGCAAAACACGAAAAACCTTAAAAAAAAATGTTTCTTAAAACCCGAGAACCAAAAAAATTGCATCGCAATTTTTTTGGTTTTCAAGAAACTCAAAAATTTAATCGAGAAACTCAGAAATTGTTTTATGAAGAAATCCTAAAATTGCATCACAAAATCTAAGAGACTCAAAAATTGAATTGAAAAACTCTGAAACTGCTTCATGAAATCGGAGGGACTCAAAAATTGCATCGGAAAATCCGAAAAATTCAAAAATTAGTTCGACAAACTCATAAATTGAGTTTGTCCAGAAACCGAGAAAAACAATAATTGGTTCGCGAACCCCAGAAACCCAAAAATTGTTTCATGAAACTCGACAAAGTTAATCAAAAATTGTCTCCTGAAACCCGAGAAACTCAAAAATTACTTCGTTAAACCCAAACACTAATTTACAGAACCCGGTAAACCCAAAAATTTGTTCGTGAAATCCGATAAACCCAAATATTGCTTCCCGAAATTACAAAAACACAAAAATTTGTTTGCAAAAGCCGCAAACCCCAAGAAAGTTAAAAAATTGTTTTGCGAAACTCGAGAACCTCGAAAATTTCTTCAGAAACTCTGAAAACCTGAAAATAATTGGTTTCATTAAACCTCAAAAACCCAAAAATTGCTTCCCGAATCCCGTGGATTAAAAAACATGCATCGCGAAACCTGAGTAACTGAAAAATTTCTTTACGAAGATCGAAAAATCCAAAAGTTGCATCGCGAAACCCGAACAATCCGAAAATTTTTTACCCGAAAAGTACTTTACGGAACTCGTGAAACCTGCAACCCTTTTCCAATAAAAATGGGAATAAGTCACCATTACCAGTAACCCTTTCAATACTTAATTATTTTTTTAAAATATTTTTGTAGGTTCAATTTTGCATTTTAGGCTTAACTATCTTCAACGGAAAATAAACACTTTTTGGAATGGATGAGGAATGTTTGGGAAAATGTTTGATGGGCATGTTTTGTGATTTCTTTTTTTTTTTTAAGGGATTAAAGGATACCTTTTCATAAATCCTCTTCGGATTTTTTTATGTCCAACCTGTTCACCATGGTCAATTTGTCGCAATCTAGAGAGAATTTAAATATTTTAGCCAATTTTCTATAAGCAAAAGCCTGTTCCTCGTTATCAATTTACAGCTTCCTTTTTCTGAAAAACAAATTTGCTGAAAACTCAAAAATTTGTATTACCTATCTTCAAAGTCCCTCTTAAGTTGAATAACTAGGATGTATCCCTTGGAGAATTTATTCTTGAGATGTTGAGTACTTCCCAGGCACTTGAATTCACCATTCACCATGATGGCCAATCTTGAACAGAGGGCCTCACATTCCTCCATACTGTGAGACGTTAGGATAATACTCTTGCCTGAATCTCGTTGTTTGCATACGATATTCCAGAGATGTCTCTTAGCTCCTGGATCCATTCCTGTTGTAGGTTCATCAAGATATACAACGGACGGATTCCCAATCAAGGATACTGCAGTGGAGAGTTTTCTCTTGTTACCACCGCTGTATTCCTTGACTTTCTTATCTATGTGTTGCATGAAGTTTAGCTCCCTAGCCAGATGAACACTGAGTCCATGTATCTGATGATTTGGAATTCCTCTCAAAAGGCAGAATATCTGCATTGTCTCTCGACCAGTTAGATCATCAAGGAGTGCATCGAACTGCGGACAGTAGCCGATAATTTGATGGACGGATTTCATGTCACTTTTAATACTGATTCCTCGCACCCAAGCTTCCCCAGAAGATATAATCTCATCCCCAGTTAGCATCTTGAAAGTTGAGGTCTTTCCTGCACCGTTGACTCCAAGAAGTCCGAAGCATGTGCCCCTGCAAACAATTGAAGTTTTTCGATATAACAGAAGCTCCTTAAATGTAAAAAAAAAATGTAAACTTACGATTCTACGCCCACGCATAACTGGTTAACAGCCAAGAATTTCCCGTAATACTTGGTCATATCTTTCAAGACGAGATTGTGTTTCTCTATATCAGTAAGGCTCATTTCTCTAACACGTTCCTTTTCAACTCGCACATCATCATCCAGCAAACCTCCTTCCTCTTCAGTTTCGGGAATTGGATTCATAAGGACTTTCTTCCCACGATAAAATATTCCTTCTAAAACCCTAGTCTCTTTCAGCAGTAAGACCACGAACATTATAACACCCACTAAAGCCATGTAGGTGAGATCTCTGCCAATTCCCGGATCTTGAAAGTCAAAGTATCCATTGACGCAGCAAGCTGTAGGTACTCCTGGGAAACAACATTGTTCAGAAGGCCAGTTGCAAGATGGTATTGAATTGCAGAATGGAATCATTGTATTTAGGACATTGAGGTTGCTAAGTCCATTTGAGAGGGCAAAATGGGGAAATAGTAGAAAGGCCCAGGTCATTCCGTCAGCAACGTGAGTTAGTTCAAGTGATTCGATTCGGAGTACAAATACAACATTGAAGAAGGCTACTCCTGTGAAGATACCCAACATGGCTGCATTTGTAAAACCCGAAGAGGCTATCTTGAAGATGAATGAGAAGAGGTAAATTATTGGTAATACAGCAAATCCAAAGAATGCCAACAGGAGATACACTCGTCCTAGTTCAGGACCTGTGGCCCAACCTTCTTCCTGGAAGGCTGCAAGCGTAGCTATCATCAAACAGGCCGTTATCAGAAATATAAAGTAATCCCAGATTAGGGAAGTGAACCAGAATATGTAGACATTTACACCAGATACAAACTGTAGAAGTTTAGCCCGAGATATGCGTTCCTTGATATAGAACATAATGAAGAAGCTCGCAACGAAAGCCATTGCAAAGGTAATATTGACGGCCAATTGGAAACCCATGTTATTTCCAACACTCAGGATAATCAATCTAGATTCGTATGTGAAGGGAATTGGATGATTTGTAACAGTAATTCCACATTGTGAACCACAGGTTGCTCTCAGCACAGCATTGTAGACTACATCCATGCTAAGTGGTACCGTATGTAGAGGTTGATTGTTGAACCATGCAATAATTTCGTTGCCTGATATTGTTGCTCCAACTATGTTTCTACTGTTGAAAGCCACAATATTTCGCTCTGCCTCTTCCAAGGCTTTAAGTTCCATATCTTGATCTGTTTGAATAAGCGTTCTTTCAGTTGGAGGATCTTCAAACAATCCCACATATTGATTGAAGATCTCAATTGCTAACTCCGAGTCAGGTCCTACAAAATAATTACGTTGTACTATCGTTACCGGATTGTTAACATAAGGTTCAAAGGACATGGTTTTTGGTGGCAAAACCCAATTCACTGCAAATGTCCTTGCAATAAGGACACTCATTACGAGAAAACAAAGAGGAATGATAGCCTGAAGCAGAAAAAGTATCCAGTTGCGAATTGTATAAAAGATCTTCTTCATGAACATTGCACGCAATTGATTGATAGCCAATGGCCCTCCATTAAGTAGATGACTATTGCGAGAATACAATGAAGCTGCAGAATCATTATTAGGATCCAGAAAACGCGTATGCCCATTGGTTTCATGATTCTCCACATTTGAAGCATTATAGTCTGATCCGACCCTCATGAATACCTCATCGAGCGTCGTCAGCGAAATACCATAGCTTGCAATACCAAGTTTTCCTGAATGTTCTTCCAAATCCTTAAGCATAGGCTGAAACTTTTTGGCTGCACTATCTGGCAATTGATAGGATAATTCTGTACCAATATCGTTTTCAACTGTAATTCCTGGGACATAGCGATCTAAGAGATTTGTGATTTCATTAGTGTTGCAGTAAGGACCCTTGACGCAGATCTGAATAACAGATGAAACATTAACTATAAGTCAATAAACGCAAGATATAAATATTTACTTACCAAATGATATCCCATTCCGAAAGTCTTCTTCAGGAAGAATGACGATCCGTAGCACTTGAGTTCTCCATCGTAGAGAATACCAATACGGTCACCTAGGATGTCAGCTTCATCCATAAAATGCGTCGACAGAAGAATTGTACGTCCTTTCTTTTCCTCTTGCAGTAGATCCCAAAGGGCTCTTCGAGCAGACGGATCCATTCCGGAGGTAGGTTCATCACAAAGTACCACCTTTGACCCTCCACACAGGGCCATTCCGACTGATAATTTTCGTTTCATACCACCTGAGAGAGTTTTGGCCATTGCATTTATTTTATTTTCTAATTCCAAGATATTCACATATTTCTTCACTTCGGCATCAACTTCCTTCTTATCCAAACCCTTCAAACGACTGTAAAATACAATGTGTTCCCTCACGGTTAGGCTATCGAAGAGAATATTATGTTGAGGACAGAGACCTAGAGAATTTCTAACTTGTTCGATATCCATTCGAATATCATGACCATTAATAATAGCAGTACCCGATGTTGGTGGGAACATTCCAGTTAACATTGACATACATGTCGTTTTTCCAGCTCCATTGTGTCCCAACAGAACTGTAATCTCATCATCAAACATACTCATTGTAAGCCCCTGTAGAGCTACTTTCTTGTTCCCAAACACCTTCCTCAAGCCCTTCACCTGAATCCCTGCATGCTTGCGTACTGGATTTGGTTCGATGAACTTGCTATTCTGAGCCGTAACTACATCTTCAACACCATGGTAACTTTCTTCACCCATCCAGAATTTCTTTGTAAACAGAAAGTACCACTTTGAAGGAACTCCAAATTCTCCGGGAAAAACTTTTTCAACATAGAGTGCAATTCCCAAGTAGATAAATGAACTGATAATCATCATGATCATAGTATGTCCAACTGTAAAATCATCATCAATGGTAACAGGTGTGAAGAGATTACTCCATCTTAAGCCCTCCATTGTTCCTTCAAACTTCATCATCAGGAGGAAGCCAAAGCTCATGGCTGTATTGTGAAAAATGGATACTAACATTTTCTGTGCCAAGCTTAGCATATCGTAATTTTGTTCTGTGAAGGTGAATGGCACGTAAAAGATGAAGAATATAAGACCAGCTACAGCAGCAGCTGTATTAGCTTTGGAGAAGAATGTACTCATCATGAAGCAGAACATTGCAGTTGCAATGCTGTAAATGAAGAGGTAGAACCATAAAATGGTCCATTGTGTATGTGTAAAAACGGCAATATAAGTATCTGGATACCAAGATACCTTCAACAAAATCGTTATCATTGTGATTGATATCATGAGAAAAATCATAATTTTGCAGAACCACGCCGTCCAATGAAGCCAATTGGATAAACCCATAATTTTCATAACTTCCTTAAGTTGTTTCTCCTTTTCAACCGTAATATACTTGACGTTGTTCATGCAGGGAATAATAAAACTGGCCAAAATCATGAAAGGTATGATCAAAGTAATCACTTCAAGTAAAACATCCCTCGTAAAAGCTGGATAGGGAAAGCGTTGAAGAAAAATTTCAGGTATAATCGTATTAGGATTGGTCTTCTTTCGTTCGATGAATTTAATAGATATAGCATGTTGAAGTCCAGAAAATCCTTCCTGGTAGTATCCCGGTGGTATTCCACCATTCGAAGCATTCCTATGTCTTGGTCCAATTGACTGAAATTCTGGAAAAAGTCTTCCAGTCATCCAATTTCCATTCAAAACATCATCTGCATTTGTTCTTGAACGTAATTCCGCAGGGAAACGTATTGTAAAATCCAAATGATCAGGCAAACCACCCCATGAAACTGCTTCATCAGGAAAAACTATTCCAGCATAGGGTCTAGGCCGTGGTGCATTTTGCATAAGGTCACTCAGTGATTCAGCACTATCCAACGGTGTCAGTGAAACATTCAAGAATTGACTTACATCACCCATTAGGGCATCCATAGGGCTGGGAGATGGGGAGTAGGCCAACCTCCAGTCTACCAAATCTATAAAATCGCTTGCATTATATCTGGAATCGTGGGACAACCACCCAAATAGTTAGTATTTAAGTTAAATCTAATTTAATAAAGGTTATTTCATCCATATACAATTAAGAACTCAAATCTAAGGTATATACACGATAGACTAGATTCATCTTTCTATTAGCTAGCTTTTCACCACATTCGATTTAAAAAAAAAATGTATTTTAATTTGCCTAAATGGTGCATTACGAAAGTGGCGGTAAGTGGTGCAAAATGTGGCCAAAAGTAGTGAATATTCAGAGGTAACTCATTGTGGGCAATTTGAGGAAAACTGGCCAGAGAACCCAATAAGAACCTGGGGAACCCATAAATTTGTCAGGAAAATCACGGGAAACCTGTAGAAAATCTAAAAACAAACTCGAGAAATTCATATTGTTGTGGCGCGAAATATTCGCAAAGCAACCCAAGAGATGACATACAAAAATCCTTGAGGAAAATCTGATAATTTGGCTGTCAAATGGCGGATTTACATATAAGGAAAAAATTCATGTGAGTAACTCATATCCAAGTGAGAGACATTGAAGCGTTCTGAGCGACCAAATGGGCTGCCCATTTACCCGCTCAATTTGGAGAGCTAAATTTCCTTCCCGTGTCTTAATGAACTTTCTTCTGCTATGTTTTGGCGTTGTCTCAGCCTCAGTAATGCCCTAGACAGACTTACGACTTAAGCCGAGAGACGACTTAGTGGAAAATGATGGAAATATAGTTTAACCATTATTTCTAATATAATTACGGTAAGCCGTCTCTCGGCTAATCATCAGGTCTGTCAAGACCTTAACGTTGTGGCGTAGTATCACCAGAGAAAATCCTCCCCCCACTGTCGAATATAGATCACTAGGTGAAAGTACTCTCCTTTCGAACGTTCATGCCTTCGAATAATGTAAAGTTTTCTTTTATTTTTCCTAAGAGACACATAATTATCTCATAATTATCAATATTTGATGATAAACTAACTAATTTTTAATTGAACTGTGTAAGTCTCTTGGGAAAAATAAAAGAAAACTCACATTATACGAAAGCATGAACGTTCGAAGGAAGAGTACTTTCCCCTATCGTCAAAGACCCTAGGGTAGACGTTACTCACGTTGTTAAGGCGTCTTGTCTAGGCCTTGAGGGAGTCTTATTCAGTCCTATTTCACGTTGTTTATCGCCAGTGAAATTGTGGCGTAGTACTTGCGAATTGAGAACCTGACCACGCACTGGTGAATGAAAAGACCGTTTGTCGGTGACCCGGTATGAGACGGTACCGTTGAACAAAGAAACCGAACGCTAATCCAAAAGAGATATCTTTACAGAAGCCAAAAATGTGCGCTTTCGTCCCCAACCCCGAGCCTAAATCTTAAGTTCAAAAAATAGTGTAAAGTGAACGCTATGCCTTGTAATTCTCGCCATCCTAAGACCTAGTCTCTTTCTCCCTCCCTAAGGATCGCAAAGTCTCACCACAACAATTATATTTTTCAAGAAACTCACGAAGAACCCGCAAGGAATGTGGAGATCCCATAATTAATCTAAGTCCGTTTACTGTTTCAATGGTACAAAACAAAAATAATAGGAAGCTGATAAAACGATAAAAGTGTTATAATTATTCAGTGTAATGATTCACAACCATTTAATAAGGCATGCAAGGATATAATTAAGTATAATTGGACTTAACCCCTATCATGCAATTGTCGAATAAAATAGTGCATACAGATGTTAAAAGCTCCTCTGTAATTTCTACTTCAATTAATAATTAATTTGTCTGAACGATTGATCTAAACTAAATATAGTGAGTGCATTTACTAGGAATAATTTAGTCCTCAATTGATATTAATGTTACATACTTCTTAAACTTCTTCGATTTGATATTAGCAGTTAAAAATCTAGTGATGAGTTCTTCGATTTCAGAACTAATTTTAATCGGTCTGAGTTTAATGGAAGAAATCAACGTAAATATAATATTAACATTTTAAATTAAACGGTAATTTCATGAAAACTTACCTAAAAGCCTCCATGTAGTCCAATGGAAGTTTCTGATATCTCAAAGGTTCAGGATAGGTTTCAGGTTCAGACAGACTTCGAATGACAACTAAAAGTGAGGCCATAAGAACAGGTAGAAGAATTTCCAGGATGGTATTGAATTTATGTCGCCACATCAGAAGCATATTCTTCCACATGAGCAAAGAGAATTTGCTCCAATTCCTTGGACCAGTATTCTCCATTTTTATATTTCTTCACCTGTTGACAATTTATAGTATAAGTTAGGAATTTTTATGGCGTACCTTTTGAAATCTACAAAAAATATGCTTAGCAATGGTAAACACTGACGCAATGTGTACTTTCAATCAATAATCATTAGTCAACAGAAGTTCCTTTATCAGCAAGTCTGGGAGGTATTTTATAAATTTCAATTGATAAACTCACCCACATACACATAATGTACTCAAATTATCATTTTAATGTTCTTAGGGTCCGGGTTTCTGATATCGAAAATAATCAGCGAAAATGAACTTTAAGAAATAGTCGTGTGGATCAGGAATTGTCATAATTTCCTTATCACCTAAACTGAAATTCTTGTACAGTTCATTTTGTTGCATTTTTCTATTGTTACAAGAATTCCCATTTAGTGATGGAGTATGTTACGGCAATTTCTGATCCAAGCGACAAAATGTACTCGAGACATGTAATGCATGTAATTAAAACGAAAAAAAAGACAGAAATATTCGTTTAATAATTTATGAATGTCTTCAAATTGTCAATTTCATAATAATAATAATTTTTCTGAATCTGAATATATTCTGCAAAAATATTATGTATTTTTATTCGTAAAGGATTCTAGTTTTCTAAATATTCTTATAAAGACTGTTATACTAAAAAATCCAGTTATAAAGTGCTATAACGATCTTTTACAATGCAGATTTAGTTTAGCGTTTAGCACTGCAAGAGACGTTATAATTACAAATTTTAAATTATCAAAATTGAGCAATTTATTAAGATTTATGACAATATATTAAATTTTTTTAGTAAGTATTACAATTCTATAATAAAATCCATGCTCAATTATATTTTGTTTTTTTTTTAAGTCTTATAAAGTCTTAAAATAATCATTTAAATCCGTTCTAGTATCTCAAATTTTAAACAAACGCACATTTTTTCCTATAAATTTATCCATTATTTTTACATTAAATTGTCCACCATAGGGAGACTTTTTATACGGGCTTTAGACCTGAGGCTTGGGCATATGGCTTAAATCCTCTACTCTACTAATTCCTTATTAGGCAAGATTTTTGAGAAAATTCTTGCTTCGGATTGGATATTTAAGGGAAAATTATCCATTAGGTTTTGAAAAAAAATCTTGAATCTTTAAATTGGACCCCAATTTTAGTTCTGAACATTAACAATAGTTCTTTACAAGAGATAATTGTTGATACACAAAACATTTACCAACAAACTTTCCCTTAATCTCAATTTTTTCCCAAACGTATGACTTATTTCAGAACGGAGGGAATAAGTTTTATTCCACTTTACCATTTTTATATAAAACGATCTCAAAATCCAATTTGCAATTTGGAAGTGAACTACCCTACCCTCCCCTAACCGAATTTTGATAAAATCACAAAAGTTCGATTTAAATCTATGGCCATCAAAATATGATTTATTTTTGAGGTTATGAGCGACTTAACCTCCACGCTACAAAATAACCTCACGGCACAGACATATAATAAGATAATGTCTTTAATATATGTGTAAAAATGTATTAAACATAATTAATCCGATAAATAATATATTCTCATGTATATTTCATTCAAGAATGGAAAAGACAACTTCCGCGGCAAGACAAACCACTAAACTTTAATTGTGTGGGAGAAATTAGTGATATTCGTGGATGAAAATGGATTAAATATTAATATTTTAATAAATCAAACAGCTGTTATCTCGGTACAATGAGACACCTCTGTGTTTCACACCGTAGATATATTGATTTTAGATTAATCCACCCGAAATTGTAGGTGAGATTGCGAATGTTTGATAAAAAAGTTTGAGTGCTTTTGCTGAATACAAGCTCATTTTACACCTGTTGATTAGGTGAATTTTTGAAAATTATCAACACAGTTTGTGGTTTTTTATGTCATTAAAGCGATATGATATTTCTTATTTCAAGTTCATGTATCAGGAAATAATATATTTGAAGGGGTGAACCATAAAATAGTCTTGTTTATTGTATTTTTTTTAATCATCATCACATGATTCAGTGATAACGATTTTAGACTAACAATTTTCAAATACTACAGACAAAAGTTAAAGTATCTCCATCTCAAATTATAGAATGCTTTTTTTTCGGTTTTCAGGATTTTTATGAACTGATAGATGGATAGATGGTATTATTGTCGTGAAGGCTTTGTCATAAAATATTCAGAAGCTCTAATCGCTCTAATCCTACCTAACCTCTATAGTCGTCGAATTCTAACCTCAAAAATACGTTATTCGCCATGATGACATGATCCGCGTCGCTTTAAAAGGCTCTTTTTCTCTGATTTCACTCCAAAGGACCAAATGTGTCTCGGAAAATCTGGCAATTATCAATGTCTGTGGGGACTTAACCAATTATTCAAAGGTAAAGCATTTTAGTTCTTAAGGAGTATACAGTGTAAATCAATCAAAAAAAAATCATTAAAAATATTTTTTCTACACATTAGCCCGATTTACGCTCTTGCTTAACAGACTACAGTAGAACCCCGCTATAGGCCATCGCTCTATAGTCCACAATTTATCGACCGTTGATTTCGAAACGCTGATTTTAAGTCAGGTTATGTTTTTTAGTACGCGACATGCAATGTTGTCATAATTATTTTAATATTTTTGGCAAACTTTATTGAGTAGTTGTGATAATTGTGATCCTAATGAGAAGAGCGAGGACAATCGCAAAGAAAGTGGAAGCCGTCGAGCATTTTCAATACTAAAAGTCGTTGATAATTTTAAAAAAATGACATGGACTATAGCGCGACCCAAGTGTCAAATCTGGAACCGAATATGGCCTATAGCGAGGTTCTACTGTATATGTAAGATTCTCAATTTCTATGTGCAGAACAGAAAGCGCTTATCGTATATGAATTTTCCTATTAAAACAGTCCAGTCATCTAACTCTGATTAGCTTAAATCTTTTTATGATGTCCAATTCAATTCAAATTTTGTAAAGATATATCTCACAAGTCCCTGATTAAAAATATAATGGATGGTTATTAACTTTCCCAATTTTAAGGGTTAAGGCGATTCTTAAGGCTTTTCTTATACAAGGACAGGCTTGCTAACCACTATGCCTTATGAAATTAGGTGAAGTAATGTTCACTGCCAGTTTTAAACCTAGAAAATGTGTAGAGATCCAAAGTCGATTCGAACTCAGGGCCCGTTGCAACAAAGCGCGAACGCTATATACCATTTTACTCTTTTATGCCATAAAGCGACGTTAATTAGGAAAAAAATTGCGACCTGGTTTCGAAACTGTTCAGTCTGTGATATATTCACTCCGTTCACTCCCATTATCGCTAAGATAACAATTTTTTACTTCAGTCGCAATTTTCTTGGAAAACTTATTAAATATTCATGAAAACCGATCGTTTTACCATGAAAAATCCACTAAATTTCTCTAACAAATCTTAACTGAAAAAAAACTTATTCTTAAAGACGTGAGAAAGTTCTCAGTCAAGGTCTTTTGAGTGCAAAGGACTGACCATTGATCTCTTTAATATACATTAAACTTTCATTAATACAAAATCGATGATTTTTAAATAATCCCACCTATTTCACACTCGAAGAAGAAAGTAAGAAGGATTTTCTCTATCTAAAGTACACTTTTCCAATCACTTTTTAACAGCAAAACCAATTATGATTAAGGTAGAGTTTTAAGGGAGATAACACCTCCAATTATTTTTTTTCCAACACTCTAGGAGCTTTCTACTTTTCAATCCTTCCACTTCGAGCTGACCAGGTGAACTGAACAGCAATGATGTAGGAAAAATGACCAAAAAGCCACAGAGCCATTCAAGCTAAGTACAACAGTTTTATCGCAATTGTTTATGACGATGAAACTGATAATAATTTTTCCGATATGGATGGACGAATTTATTGGCAGAGGCACTTTTTTGACTCGCCAAAATTAAAATCTTTCGCAATAGCACGCGCTTTGAGGGCTTTGAGAGTATTTTTTTCAAGTGAAAATTTGGTACCTTTATGGCAGTCACAAAAGACCCCATCAAGACTGTTGCGATATCAACAGGTGAATATTTACGTGGGAAAGCCTTTATAATGAATCATATTGGGTTTACAATTCTGAACTTGCGATAAACCAAAAAATCCTTATCTCAAATTCTCGCCCGATTTGCACGTGATTCATTGAGGAAAATTTTCATAGGCAAAAGTATACTACTTTCGATGCTTTCAATTTTATCACTTGCTATCAATGGTATTAGGAAATTATTGCGAAACTATTCGGAAAAAAAACAAGCAAATTTCATGGAGATTTTAGGTCAACCATTAACCCTTCACTTATCATCCTAATTTCCGACTAATGATTAACAATTTATCGATTTTATGATAATGTTGTCAATTAAAGACATAAATTGCCAATATACTTTCTTTCAGATTTGAAAAGGTAATTTTACCAGCGTAATAAAGCATCATGTGAATATCAGTGATAGACTATTTTATCTGAAAGATTGCCAACTTAAAAATGTGACTAAATCACAAGAATTTTCAAGCACCTGATTAAAGAGTTTTCACATGATTGTTACCATTGGTACACCTGTTTCAAGATAGGAAATACAAAATTCTACCAATGAAGGGTTAAATATTGATTATCTTTAAAACATTCCAGTTCAAGGCCTTTGAGGATTTCAAGGAAATCTCTGAATTATTTCAACAAACCTCAAAAAGTGTCTGTCTCACGGTTATTTATATTGTATTTACTGAGACTATCACTTCACTAAATTGACTAAATTAGTAAAAAATAGAAAATAAATCAAAAAACTAAAGGAATGAGTATCCTTACAGAAACAAAACTCGTGACTTTCTAATTTTTGTGCTTTGAGCGCATGTTCATCACATAGAAATTATACAAAGTCATATGAAAGTGTTTGAATGCTAAAAATATGTGCTTTTACATAAAAAAGAGAGCTCCTTATCAAATTATATACGTCAGAAATGACTAATGATTTATAAATGTTTTTTTTTCTGAAGTCATTAATAACGTCATTTTTGTTCTACCATTATTTTTGGGTGTGTTTGTGTTCATTTTATAAGCCATTCAAATCAATCCTCATGAAATGAACTAACCAGATAAATTCATTGTTTTAGAAATTATTCATTTGAATTTGTATAACACTTGTAATAAAAATATTCAAATTCTTATTCATTATAAATTATTTTTTCTATATTTTTAATTATATTCAAGAAATGCATAATAAATCAGAATTGAAAAAGAAAATCAATACATTTGGAAAAAGCATAAATCATAGTTTATTGTAGGTGAGTTTCTTTACGGCATTGAATAAATGAGCAGTAAAAAGTTAAAATTGATCAGTAACAAAAAATTTTGAAACAGTGATATTATCGTTCAAATTTTGGCAAAGGGAAAATTAAGGGCTTTTCACTCTGAAATCCCGGGAGTCACTCAACCATTCTTGCCATTTTTTCAATTTCAGCTTAATTTATGTAACAAAAGTGTCCTGTATCCCTTCGGTAACCAAGTTACTTTGAATTTTTGGAACAGATATCATGGGGTCACTATCAGAGATACTTATAATGCAGTTATCAACCTCAAAATCAAAACCCTGGGTCTGGCCAGTAGCGTTTTCCACATGTACTTATGTTTAATCACTATAAATTTTGTCGATTTTATGTACATCCTGGCAGAGATTTTCCATCCAATACAGAAAATTTCTGACGCAGACGACGCAGATTCATTGCGGCAGTATTTCTGGACAATATCTCTTCTTTTAACTTCTTGTAACATGGCATTTTAACCTAAATTTTAAATTAACAAAAAAAATTTATTTCTTATTATTTATCATTTTATTTATATGCATATATTGACCATTGAAAATTTTAAAAATGTGCAAATGTACTATTTGCTTATTAAATTATATAACTTCAAAATATAACCGGATTAAAAGAAGTTAGTTAATTATTTCATCTTTTTGAAGTACTTTTCCAATTGACGTAACAAACTTTTGACGAATTAAAAATAATCAACTTTTGGCAAACAATTATTTTTCATATGAAATAAGATTAATTATTATTTATAA
Source organism: Phlebotomus papatasi (assembly GCF_024763615.1). NCBI lineage: Eukaryota > Metazoa > Arthropoda > Insecta > Diptera > Psychodidae > Phlebotomus > Phlebotomus papatasi. The sequence goes on from NC_077224.1 coordinate 56,054,196, forward strand.
AATACATTAATAAGATCTACGGATTACAGGCAATCAATTTGCAAAAGAAAATTTTTAAAAAGTAATTTTTTCTATATTTTTCCCACCTAGTTTCTTCAACATACAATACGTAACAAACTTATGACACCTACTGTATATCAAAATTATGTGTGTTCGCATTCTTGAGGGAAAACAATATTATTTGGAAGTTAATTAATTCCAATATTGAAACATTCTTATCAAAAAATTCTCTTCAAAAATTGGATATTTTTGAAACAAAACTTTGAAAAAAATATTGATTAAATCAGTTCCAATGTGAAGAGGCGTTAGAGCTTCCTATAAGCTTGTGAGAAATTTTCAAGCAATTTATTCTCCAAAACATCGTATATTGAACGGAATCTCCTGCATATGTCTCGTAAAAAACAAAAAAAAGGCACCAAAACGCTCAATTTTGATAAGAATTCCTTTTGATGTGCAGAAGTTATGGGGAAATACCTTTTAGATTCAGATTTAGAATAAACTTTTAACAAACAGAAACCTTTATTTTCAGAATTACTTAGAGATATATGAACTTCACTATGGGATTATGATACCAAATACTTGCTGAACAGCTAAACTGTTCTGATTTCCCTCTTTGTCCATAGCTTCAATTTATCAATGAACGTAGGGGAAAGTACCCCATTCTTCGTACGATCTCAAGCTTCGTAATCATTACTTTTTTCCTAATTTTCTGAATAAATGTGACATCTGCAATATATTTTTAGAACTGGGAACTTTATTATAGTTTTTAAAATATAGGTAAGGTAAAGTACCGTCGAGTCGGCCGGTTACTCAACTCGGCCAGTTCAAATACTAAACCGATTTTTTAAAGTTTTATAGTCAATTTCTACGAAATTTTCACTCATTTACGTTATATATAATGTAATAGACCTTATAATGTTAGATCAGTAGGACCATATTATAGTAAATCTAAGTAAATTAAATAAATAGTCCCACTGGCCGAGTTGAGAAACCGGCCGACTACAGGGTACTTTACCTTACGATGTGTCACATTTATAGAGATTTATAGAAATAAAGTCAGTCATTACGAAACTTGGGATCGTACGAAGCATGAGCCATTTGCCCTATAATGGGCGTTTACAAGATGGGCGGGATTCTTATGTATAGTTTACTCAGTTTATCAGGGTGAAGTACTTGCACAACTCATAACCACTCCCGCCTTTCCCTTCTTATTGATCCTTTAAAAAGGATTATGAGAAAAATCGATTTACCTTGAAAATATCACGGTTCATTGCCTCACAAAAAATCAGGAAATTCAGTAATTCCTTCAAAACATCCATATGGAATCTCATTCTCAGTGGAATCATGTGAAAGTACTCGAAAATACTTTTCAATCGCATAAAAAAAGCATAGAGACAAAAAGAGAGTTATTCTTATCAAAATTGGCCCCAAAATTGCGTCACAAAAGTACCAATAATAATCCATCTCGACGTAAACAAATAAATATGACCTATACTCTCCCTCATAGCAAGTCATTCATCAAATAATGTGTAATTTTTTTTTCGCAAGAGACAATAAAAAATTGTTATCACTGGAATGATTCACCTCTGGGAGAGCTTTATCTTCAATTTCCTTACCATGAATGGGATAGAGCGGATTTTAAAAGATTTTCCACGACATTTGGAGCGATTTGTACTGAAGAATTTTTGGATTAATTCCATTCTGTGTGGTAGAATGTGTCATCTTGGGGGTGTATTTGAGAAAATGAAGTCAACGGAGGCCAATTGAGCTTGAGGAGGTTTTTATTTTGAGTGAAAAGAGGAGGATTTTGATGTAAGACGGTGCTAGGGGATTTTGGCGGGAATAATGCGCGCCAATTTTTGTGGAATTAATGGAATACGCGCGAAGTTCGTCGAGTGTGGAACGTCCCACAGTAAAGTGCACGAATTTTGCTTGAGCGGTGCAAAAAAAATCGCCTGCCCTTTTTGTTGCGTTTTTCTCGGTAAACGCATGAGATAAGGTTGAATTTCTCCGTGAAACTCGTATTAATCGTATTTATTAAGTAACTTATTGTACTGTGTAGGTAAAGTGTGTAGCAATGAGCGAAGGTGGTGAACAATTGTCGAAGAAGTAAGGCATTTTCTTGCTGGAATAACCATTTTTTCCATTAAATTTCGTGACACGTGTGTTTGTGGTCAATCAACTCACCTGTGTCCGTCGAGATGCGCCTCCTGGTGAATTTTTTCACCATCCGGACACAGTTGATTAATTTGGCGAGAATTGGGAAGCAAAAGACACCCACTAGATTGATTTCCACGACTCCAGTCATGTAATTTTGAGGTTATGGATCCGTTCCGGACAATTCTAATCCTCTCCCATTTCTCTGCCCTCCCCTGTCCATTTTCAGTGAACTCAAGCGCCGACAGAAGGCGGAACTGAAGGCCAAGGAGAAGGCTGAAAAGGCAGAAAAACTGGCCAATGCAACTGTGGTCAGTAAGCCTGAGAAAATCAATGAAGAAGATATCTCTCCGAATGAATACTTTAAGTTGAGAACAGCGGCTGTTGCAGAGCTCAAGAAGCGCCCTGAAACCCATCCCTATCCCCACAAATACGTCGTAACGAGCTCTCTTGAGAAATTCATAGAGAACTACTCTCATCTCACGGACGGCGAAGTCTACGAAAATGAGTTAATCTCTGTGGCCGGAAGGGTTCATGCCATCCGGGAATCTGGCGCTAAACTCATTTTCTATGACCTCCGAGGGGAAGGTGTGAAGCTTCAGGTGATGGCCAATGCAAAACTCTATGAGACAGAGGAAGCTTTTGCTGATATTACATCCCGGATCAAAAGGGGAGATATTATTGGTGTCAATGGCAATCCCGGAAAGACCAAGAAGGGCGAATTATCCATCATACCGAAACAAGTAAGCCACATCGACAATTTCACGGTCATTTGATTTGATTTGCTTGCATTTCGCATCAAAAATCCCTTATCAGTTATTCAAATTACCGGGCTAATCTTATCAAATTAGAATATTGTGGGGTGTATTCATGTAACAAGAAACTTACATTAGGAATGCAGCAATAATTTTTGTTCTAAAATAATATTTTTCCAAAGCCTACTGTTTTATCTTGGGAATCTGCGATTTACCTCTTTCAATGCGTGAACACTTGCGCACATAGCCTACCTCGATTGCATCATTCAATGTGTGACTGCAATGACTCAGAATCATTAGAATCAAAAAACCGTATCAATTTTTTTTTGTTTTGGGAAGAAACTACTTAAAGAAGGAAGTTTTTACTGCTTTAAATTTTTTTATCGTGTGGTCCATTAAAAAGAAATTGAGATTTCGGCAAATTGAAGCTCATTTCTTGGAGGGTCTTTTCTGTCTAAAATATTTTACGATAATAACAAACTTAACAGATCGAGTAGCATCTACTTAATTATATTTTTTTGTCTGTTTTTAGAGGGTATTTCCTACTTTCTTTTTTTTATTTTTTTGTTAGCTTTAAAAATGAAGTTTTTTTCTTTTAAATAAAGAAGATTTATTTCATTCAATTTCTTTTAGATAAAAAAAAATTAAGAATATTTTCTGGCATTTTATTAAAAATTTGATTGCTAAAATCTAGTTTTCGAAGATCTTTTTGAGTAATTTTTAAAATAACTCGTTTCAAGAGTTAAAAAATTTTTTTAGAGTTAAAATTACTCTTTCAAATCGCAAATGAATTATTTTTTGCAATTTTATGTTTTATTTATCATTAATATTTTCTTGACCTCAAGTTCTTTATGTTCCGAGCGAAATATCATATATAATGCACGCACATGTCCTTATGAAACACTGTTAGGCATATTTCTAGTTGATGTTCCATATGAACTTTGTCACACGAAAATCTTCTTGACTGAAATATATTCTTAAAACGAAAACATCTTAAGCATATACTTCAGTCGAGATGAAATTTTACATCGAAAAAGAGTAAAAATTACATCGATATTCGTAGAGTTAATTCAACTCTGCCATAGAGTTGATTTAACTTTTTAGGTTTTTTCTTAGTGTAGGTGAACTTAATGAGACAGATTTCCAGCTCTATCTCCTAGATATTCATTCACATTGATTTAAAAATAATACTTAATAGTATTTAATACTTCAGGCACTTCACTTGGGTTAATTGCTTCGTTCGAAGTTTAATCGCAAAAGACGAAAAGCAGAGGTGTACAAGAACCGTTTGAAACCGAACAAACGTCAAATGAAACTTGTACGTCAATAAAACGCTAACTGAACAAACTTATTTTGACATTTATTCGGTTTCAAACGGTTCTTGCACACCCCTGACGAAAAGGGTGTATGTGGTACTCTATTTGTCAATTTTTGCGTAATATCATTCCAATCTATTAATTTTCCGCAAAAATCTCTTCTGTCGATTTTTTTTTATGGTATTATACTAATCTGCCTGTCTTTCTTAATAATCATACGTTTTGTTCATTTTTTATGAGATCGCTGTGAAGATTTCGATTTTTTCTATCAGATCATAATATGTTGATATTCCGTAAAAATTGTGCAAATTTTTCTATATTTTTATGACATTGTTCTGGTTTGTCGATCTTGCGTAATTATTATTTATCGTATCGTGACATTTTATTTGGTATTACAATGTAAACATTGCAATGTGCTTCATGTTGGAAGAATCTGCTGATCGTAGATCGCCCAGGAACGCCGTCCCCGTGGTAAATGCTTCTTCCATGCTCCTGAAGGTTTCTTTGGACAGAAGAGGTGCATTTTATTACGTTTTATTACAGTGAAAAATGTCTTTTTCTCGGCATTCATTTGCTTGAACCGGACGGGAATCGAACTCACAGCTGTGAGAGTCGAGTCAAAGATCTCACCATCCAAGAGCCAATGGTCTTGCCTATTGTGCCACTGAGATCTTTTGCGCAATAATCGTACGAATTTGTCGATCTTTTTTAATAGATCGTTGCGATCTGTAAATTTCGCACAATAATCGAAAGAATATGTTGATCTTTTTATGAGATCATTGTGATCTGTCGTTTTTCTTCATCAGATCTTTAATTATATGTTGATCTTTTACAAATGAGACGCTGAGAGAAGAACGGGTGAAAAATTTCTCTCAGAGTTGAAGAGAACATCAAAATATTTCAGAGCAGAAAGGGTCCAAAATCCCAAACAACCATTTTTATCAGTGTTTCAGGTAGAATTTTAAACCACAACAATCTTTTTTTATAAAACGAAAACCAAACATTCTCCCTCATTTCTACAACTTCTAAAAAATTGTAACATTCAAAAAAAGACTATCCCTGGGATCTTTTTCTACAGAGTTTCTTAATCTTTTTCACCAAAACTGGACATATTCTGCTATGTCCATCTGCATGATCTACATGGTGACTATCCCTAGCACTCTTCTGGACAGGGAATACCCTTGTTTTTTGCTCATCCTTCTTCCAGAACTGGACGTATTTTGAGTCTATCCACATGGTGACTATCCCCAGCACTCTCCTGGACAGAGAGTTCCCTTGCTTTTTGTTCATCCTTCTTCCAGAACTGGACGGATTTTGAGTCTATCCACATGGTGACTATCCCCAGCACTCTCCTGGACAGAGAGTTCCCTTGCTTTTTGTTCATCCTTCTTCCAGAACTGGACGGATTTTGAGTCTATCCACATGGTGACTATCCCCAGCACTCTCCTGGACAGGGAGTTCCCTTGCTTTTTTTCATCCTTCTTCCAGAACTGGACGGATTTTGAGTCTATCCACATGGTGACTATCCCCAGCACTCTCCTGGACAGGGAGTTCCCTTGCTTTTTGCTCATCCTTCTTCCAGAACTGGACGGATTTTGAGTCTATCCACATGGTGACTATCCCCAGCACTCTCCTGGACAGGGAGTTCCCTTGCTTTTTGCTCATCCTTCTTCCAGAACTGGACGGATTTTGAGTCTATCCACATGGTGACTATCCCCAGCACTCTCCTGGACAGGGAGTTCCCTTGCTTTTTGTTCATCCTTCTTCCAGAACTGGACGGATTTTGAGTCTATCCACATGGTGACTATCCCCAGCACTCTCCTGGACAGAGAGTTCCCTTGCTTTTTGTTCATCCTTCTTCCAGAACTGGACGGATTTTGAGTCTATCCACATGGTGACTATCCCCAGCACTCTCCTGGACAGAGAGTTCCCTTGCTTTTTGTTCATCCTTCTTCCAGAACTGGACGGATTTTGAGTCTATCCACATGGTGACTATCCCCAGCACTCTCCTGGACAGAGAGTTCCCTTGCTTTTTGTTCATCCTTCTTCCAGAACTGGACGGATTTTGAGTCTATCCACATGGTGACTATCCCCAGCACTCTCCTGGACAGAGAGTTCCCTTGCTTTTTGCTCATCCTTCTTCCAGAACTGGACGTATTTTGAGTCTATCCACATGGTGACTATCCACAGCATTCTTCTGAACAGGGAATTCTCTTGCTTTATGCTCATCCCTCTTCCAGAACTGGACAGATTCTAAGACCATCCACATGATGACTATCACCAGAACTATTTCGGACAGAGAATTTTTCATCAGGTTTGGTGGTTTTTCTTAAAGGAATAGTTTTTGTTTCATGCTTTGAGCTTTTAAATTACGTTCGCCAAATTCACTATATTTTGGTTTAAGGTAAATTTTCTTGCTAAGTAGGGTAGAATGTATTCCACAGATTTTAATATGAATTTTCATTAAAAAAAAGCACATTTTGAAAAATTTTTGAAGAACTTATTGCGGAAATGATCTTGTCTTTTTACTAGTTATTGAAAATCAGAAAATAATCTAGATGAGGAAATGGATTAATGGGGAATTTTAAACGTCCTTTATCATGGAAAGTATTGTATTACAGAACAAATTTTGTCAAAGTCAAATTTGGTCAGCAAAAAATTCGAAATGATCAATAAAAAATAAAAAAAAAATGGTCAGTAAAAAATAAAAAAAGGGCAGCAAAAAGTTTAAGAAGATCAGTAAAAAATTAAAAAAGAGCAGTACTTTATTAAAAGCGGTCAGTAAAAAATGAAAAGTGGTCAGCAAAAAATTAAACATGATCAGTAAAAAGTAAAAGATGATCAGTAAAAAACAAAAAGTGGTCAGTAAAAAATAAAAAGTGGTCAGTGAAAAATTTAAAATGAGCAGTAAAAATATTGAATTAGGTCAGCAAAAAATTAAAAATGATCAGTAAAAATATTTAAAAAAGCTGCAAAAAATTAAAAATGAGCAGTAAAAAATACAAAGTGGTCAGCAGAAAATTTAAAACGAGCAGTAGAAATATTCGAGATGATCAGTAAAAAGTTAAAAAGTGATCAGCAGAGAATTAAAAATGAGCAGCAAAAAATAAAAAATGGTCAGTAAAAAACAAAAAGTGATCAGCAAAAAATTAGAAAGTGATCAGTGAAAAATAAAATATGGTCAGTAAAAAATTAAAAATGAGCAGTAAAAAAAAATTTGATCAGTGGAAAATCAAAAGTGGTCAGCAAAAAATAAAAAGTGGTTAGCAAAACATTAAAAGTGGTCAGCAAAAAATTAAAAGTGATCAGTGAAAAATAAAATATTGTCAGTAAAAAATTAAAAATGAGCAGTAAAAAATAAAATTTGATCAGTAGAAAATCAAAAGTGGTCGGCAAAAAATAAAAAGTGGTCAGTAAAAAATAAAAAGTGATCAGCAAAAAATTAAGAGTGATCAGTGAAAAACAAAATATGGTCAGTAAAAAAATTAAAATTGAGCAGTGAAAAATAAAATTGGATCAGTAGAAAATAAAATGTTATCAATAAAAAATAAAAAGTGGCCAGTAAAAAATTAAAAATGGTCAGTAAAAAATTGAAAAATGATCAGTAAAAAATAAAATTTGATCAGTAAAAAATAAAAAGTGATCAGTAAAAATAAAAAGTGGTCAGTTAAAAATTTAAAATGGGCAGTAGAAAATAATATTTGATTAGTAGAAAATGAAGTGGTCAGTAAAAAGTTCAATAAAAAACAAGAAGTGGTCAACAAGAAATTTAAAATATTCAATAAAGTAAAAAACTGGTCAGCAAAAATTAAAAATGTACAGTTAAAAATAAAATGTGGTCAGAAAAAATAAAAAATGGACAATAAAAAATAAAAAAGTGATCAGTAAAAATTTAAAAATGAGCAGTAATTTTCTTCATTTTCCAGTGAAATTTCGCACATCTTGAGCCTAACGGAGACTTTAATAGGGTGTAAATTATGAGGCCTCTATATCTCTCATAGTTTCCAAGGGTTTGCGGAGTCTTTGTTTTTTCCATTTTGTTTTTCCAATTTGTCTTTGGAATCTTTTTCTTCGGTAACCCTTGTTTTTTGGAAACTTTTTCTATGGAAATCTTGTCTTTTATAAATTTTAAACAAATATATTTTATTAAATAAAATAATGATATTACAATGGTGTTCTTTGAAGTTTTTAGTTTCGTCCTTCAGGATAAAGGAAAATTTTCTGTGTTTTGGGAAATTTTTAGTTTCGTCATTTAGGGCAAAGAGAATTTCTGTATTTCGGGAAATTTTTAGTCTCGTCCTTTGGGAAAAGGGTGTTTTGGGATGTTAAAAGTATCGCCTATCAGGACGAAAGGAAATTTTCTGTTTTTGGGAGATTTTTAGTTTCGGCCTTCAGGGCAAAGGGAAATTTTCTGTTTTGCGAAATTTTTAGTTTCGTCATTTTGGGCAAAGGAAAATTTTCTGTGTTTTGGGAACTTATCAGTATCGTCTGCCGGGGCAAAGGGAAATTTTCTGTGTTTTAGGAAATTATCAATATCGTTTGTCGGCGCAAAAGGAAATTTTCTGTTTTTTGGAGGTTTTTAGTTTCGTACTTTGGGGCAAAGGGAAATTCTCTATGGTTTGAGAAGTTTTAAGTTTCGTCCTTTGGGGCAAATGGAAATTTTTTGAGAAAAAGGAAATTTTTGGAAAGGTATAAAATATACTTGTGCAAAATGTGTTACAGACAGTATTTATGAAAATTGTGAAAAATGTATGAAATACAAGATTTCCAAAGACAAAGTTTTTAAAAACAAAAGTTACGGAAGACAAAGATTCCAAAGAAAAAACCGGGAAAAACAAAAGTGTAAAAAACAAAATGGAAAAAACGAAGATTCCCGATCCCGAAGGAAATGCACCTCTATAAGCTGATTTAAGATTATCACTGGCTTAATTCTTCGCTGACCAATTTATATTTTTTACTGACCAATTTTAATTTTTTACTGACCAATTTTAATTTTTTACTGACCACTCTTAATTTTTTACTGATCTCTTTTAATTTTTTGCTGACCACATTTCATTTTTTACTGATCACTTTTAATTTTTTACAGGTCACATTTATTTTTTTATTGTTTACTTTTATTTTTTTTATTGACCAATTTTTATTTTCTTGTGACCACTTTTGATTTTATACTGATCAAATTTTATTTTTTACTCCTCATTTTTAATTTGTTTACTGACCATATTTTATTTTTTGCTGATCACTTAATTTTTTGCTGATCTCAATTTATTTTTTACTGATCACTTTTTATTTTTGCAGATCACTTTTAATTTTTTGCTGACCACTTTTAATTTTTTGCTGACCACTTTTTATTTTTTGACGACCATTTTTTATTTTTTACTGCTCCTTTTTAATTTTTTACTGACCACTTTTTATTTTTTATTGTACATTTTTTATTTTTTCTGACCACATGTTATTTATAACTGCACATTTTTAATTTTTGCTGACCAGTTTTTTACTTTATTGAATATTTTCAATTTCTTGTTGACCACTTCTTGTTTTTTATTGAACTTTTTACTGACCACTTCATTTTCTACTAATCAAATTTTATTTTCTACTGCCCATTTTAAATTTTTAACTAACCACATTTTATTTTTTAGTGATCACTTTTCATTTTTTACTGATCAAATTTTATTTTTTACTGATCATTTTTAATTTTTTACTGACCATTTTTAATTTTTTACTGACCACTTTTTATTTTCTATTGATAACATTTTATTTTCTACTGATCAAATTTTATTTTTTACTGCTCAATTTTATTTTTTTACTGACCATATTTTATTTTTCATTGATCACTTTTAATTTTTTGCTGATCACTTTTTATTTTTTACTGACCAATTTTTATTTTTTGCTGACCGCTTTTGATTTATTACTGATCAAATTTAATTTTTTACTGTTCATTTTTAATTTTTTTACTGACCATATTTTATTTTTCACTGATCACTTTTAATTTTTTGCTGATCACTTTTAATTTTTTGCTGACCATTTTTTATTTTTTACTGCTCATTTTTAATTTTTTACTGACCATATTTTATTTTTCACTGATCACTTTCTAATTTTTTGCTGACCACTTTTTGTTTTTTTACTGACCATTTTTTATTTTTTGCTGCTCATTTTTAATTCTTTGCTGATCACTTTTTAACTTTTTACTGATCATCTCGAATGTTTCTACTGCTCGTTTTAAATTTTTTGCTGACCACTTTGTATTTTTTACTGCTCATTTTTTATTTTTTGCTGCTTTTTTAAATATTTTTACTGATCATTTTTAATTTTTTGCTGACCAAATTCAATATTTTTACTGCTCATTTTAAATTTTTCACTGACCACTTTTTATTTTTTACTGACCACTCTTTGTTTTTTACTGATCATCTTTTACTTTTTACTGATCATGTTTAATTTTTTGCTGACCACTTTTCATTTTTTACTGACCGCTTTTAATAAAGTACTGCTCTTTTTTAATTTTTTACTGATCTTTCTAAACTTTTTGCTGACCTTTTTTTATTTTTTACTGACCATTTTTTAATTTTTTACTGATCATTTCGAATTTTTTGCTGACCAAATTTGACTTTTTACTGCTCGTTTATTCAATGCCACATTATTCAGGTTATTTTTACTACATCAATTATTTTTATAACATTTTAAATTAATTAATTAATTTTAAATTTCAGGAATTTTTATAAAATTCCTGAAATAACACTATCACGCTGGTAATAATCTGAAATCAACCATAATCTTGTAGCATATTATTCAATAAACATAACAAAAATTTTATCAGCAATTTTAAGAATCTATAATTTGTTCTGTAATACAATACATTCTATGACAAAGGACGTTTAAAATTCCCCATTAATCCATTTCCTCATCTAGATTATTTTCTGATTTTCAATAACTAGTAAAAAGACAAGATCATTTCCGCAATAAGTTCTTCAAAAATTTTTCAAAATGTGCTTTTTTTTATGAAAATTCATATTAAAATCTGTGGAATACATTCTGCCCTACTTAGCTGGAAAATTTACCTTAAACCAAAATACAGTGAATTTGGCGAACGTAATTTAAAAGCTCAAAGCATGAAACAAAAACTATTCCTTTAAGAAAAACCACCAAACCTGATGAAAAATTCTCTGTCCGAAATAGTTCTGGTGATAGTCACCATGTGGATGGTCTTAGAATCCGTCCAGTTCTAGAGGATGAGCAAAAAGTAAGGGAATCCCTTTCCAGAAGAATTCTGGGAATAGTCACTATGTGGATGGACTCAGATCTGTCCAGTTCTGGAAGAGGATGAGCAAAAAGCAAGAGAATTCCCTGTCCAGAAGAACGCTGGGGATAGTCACCATGTAGATGGACTAAAATTCCGTCCAGTTCTGGAAGAAGGATGAGCAAAAAGCAAGGGAACTCCCTGTCCAGGAGAATGCTGTGGATAGTCACCATGTGGATGGACTCATAATCTGTCCAGTTCTGGAAGAGGGTGAGCAAAGAGCAAGGGAACTCCCTGTCCAGGAGAGTGCTGGGGATAGTCACCATGTGGATGGACTCAAAATACGTCCAGTTCTGGAAGAAGGATGAGCAAAAAGCAAGGGAACTCCCTGTCCAGGAGAGTGCTGGGGATAGTCACCATGTGGATAGACTCAAAATCCGTCCAGTTCTGGAAGAAGGATGAGCAAAAAGCAAGGGAACTCCCTGTCCAGGAGAGTGCTGGGGATAGTCACCATGTGGATAGACTCAAAATCCGTCCAGTTCTGGAAGAAGGATGAGCAAAAAGCAAGGGAACTCCCTGTCCAGGAGAGTGCTGGGGATAGTCACCATGTGGATAGACTCAAAATCCGTCCAGTTCTGGAAGAAGGATGAGCAAAAAGCAAGGGAACTCCCTGTCCAGGAGAGTGCTGGGGATAGTCACCATGTGGATAGACTCAAAATCCGTCCAGTTCTGGAAGAAGGATGAGCAAAAAGCAAGGGAACTCCCTGTCCAGGAGAATGCTGTGGATAATCAGCATGTGGATGGACTCAAAATCCGTCCAGTTCTGGAAGAAGGATGAGCAAAAAGCAAGGGAACTCCCTGTCCAGGAGAGTGCTGGGGATAGTCACCATGTGGATGGACTCAAAATACGTCCAGTTCTGGAAGAAGGATGAGCAAAAAGCAAGGGAACTCCCTGTCCAGGAGAGTGCTGGGGATAGTCACCATGTGGATGGACTCAAAATACGTCCAGTTCTGGAAGAAGGATGAACAAAAAGCAAGGGAACTCTCTGTCCAGGAGAGTGCTGGGGATAGTCACCATGTGGATAGACTCAAAATCCGTCCAGTTCTGGAAGAAGGATGAACAAAAAGCAAGGGAACTCCCTGTCCAGGAGAGTGCTGGGGATAGTCACCATGTGGATAGACTCAAAATCCGTCCAGTTCTGGAAGAAGGATGAACAAAAAGCAAGGGAACTCTCTGTCCAGGAGAGTGCTGGGGATAGTCACCATGTGGATAGACTCAAAATACGTCCAGTTCTGGAAGAAGGATGAGCAAAAAACAAGGGTATTCCCTGTCCAGAAGAGTGCTAGGGATAGTCACCATGTAGATCATGCAGATGGACATAGCAGAATATGTCCAGTTTTGGTGAAAAAGATTAAGAAACTCTGTAGAAAAAGATCCCAGGGATAGTCTTTTTTTGAATGTTACAATTTTTTAGAAGTTGTAGAAATGAGGGAGAATGTTTGGTTTTCGTTTTATAAAAAAAGATTGTTGTGGTTTAAAATTCTACCTGAAACACTGAAAAAAATGGTTGTTTGGGATTTTAAACCCGTTCCGCTCTCTAGGTATTGGTGTAGACCCCTTGAGAAGTCGCTATCGAAGATAGTCCACTTCTGCTCTGAGCGTCTCAAATATAGTGCCAGTTTTTCGATTTTTTATAAGATCATTCTGATCTGTCGATCTTTCTCAATAATAGTACGAATATATCAATCTTTTTATGAGATACAGTGCCCGCTTTGTAATCCGGATGATTGGGAGACAATATGACAGATGTACGCTCCGTAATCCGGATGGATTTTTTGAATTTGTTCAATGTCTCGAAAATATAATACAAGATTATTTGTAGAATTAGTAAAAAAAAAATTAAAAATGTTTAAAAAGACATAATTAGAGAATTCTATGCTATTATACTTCATTTATTTAAAAAAAACATCAAAGGATAATTCATTTTCATTGGTGAAGACACATGCATACATGACTTCAAAATTATTTTAAATGTGACCGTCGATAACTCGTCCGGATTAAGCCGATCCGGATTAGAGAGCGGCCACTGTAATTATGAACTGACGATTTTTACCATCAGATCGTGTGTTGATTTTTCGCAAAAATTGTGCCGATTTGTCGATCTTTTAATGTGATTGTTCTGATCTGTCGATCTTACGCAATAATCGTACGAATTTGCCGATGTTCTCATGAAAATCATTGTGATATGTCGATCTTACACAATAATCGTAATAATGTGTCGATATTTTTATGCTATCGTTCTGATCTGTCAATCTCACGCGAAAATTGTACGAATTTGTCGATCTTTCTATGAGATTGTTGTTATCTGTCGCTTTGTTTCAGCAGAATTTTAATAATACGTTCATCTTTCTCGAAAATTGTGCCAGTTTTTCGATCTGTTCATAAGATTGTTCTGATCTGTCGATCTTTCGCAATAATTGTACGAATTTGTCAATGTTTTTATCAGATCGTTGTGTTCGATCGACTTTTTTTCGTTGGATCACTATATACCCGTCTGACACAGGGTAAGGGTTCCCAGCGTTGAGCCATTAATTAACACCACAGCATTAGGCACTTTTTTAGGCCTCATCCGAAAGATCTTTAGTGGTAGGCTCGATTTAAGGGCTGGGTTTTGCCACGTACATCAATGGCGGGCGAGTGAAACTGTCAAATGCACCTCATGATTTCACTTCCGAATATCATACAAACGGCACAAGCCACAATGATAATGATATGTTTTATTTAATAGATATTACCGATTTAACACTTTAAAAAAGAAAAAAAGCTCTGCATAAAAAATTGTCTCCTAAAAATATCCACGAAAAAGAAATAAAAACACGTATTTTAGAGTTATAATCGCTTCACTACAATCACTACACTTTTCCCTACCCGAAATACAATGTCGCATATTTATTATTATTATTAAAATCACTCAAATCGCGCAAAATAACTAAGAATCTTTGAATTAATTTCAAAACAAATAAAATGATTTGGAAAATATTCCATATTGTCACTGTCAGCTGAGCAACACGGCCGGCAACATAATTTTCGTAGTTCCGCTGCTCACCACCATGAACGCAAAACAGTGTCCTTCACATATATTTGGTAAGGGGTATTTTGTATGGGAGGTTCTTAAAAGTAAGGTATGAAAGATAGGGGTTAATTGAGGCTATAATCCACGCTTACCTGGTCAGACGGGTATGTTGATCTTTTTCAAAAATTGTGCCAATTTTTAGATATTTTTATGAATTCGTTTCTGATCTACAGTAGAGTTCCTCAAATTTGAACATTTGGGGGGGTATAGATTCCTCCTCAAATTTGAACGATATTTTCAAAAACGTAACGGAATTCATGTGAAATGCACTTTCCGTAAATTAAGATAAACAACTTTAGAGAATATATCAATGTAATTTATTGTGAAATAAATGAAATATGTTGCGGAAGTTAATATAAAACGATAATATTGAGGAAATACCAGAAAAAATGGCACTCCACGCAAAACTTTCTTCACATAACCTCAAATTTTACATTTTGAACTCAACTGTCGTTCAAATTTGAGGAGTTCAAATTTGAGGAACTCGACTGTATCTTATTTCTTTAGGACAGAATGTCCTTCCGGTGAGTGTCGATGTATTGAATGCGATACAAAAATGAAACATACAATTCTTCAGAGCTTTCGACACCTATAGAGTCTTCTTCAGTGGTTCTTGGTTAGTTTTTTCTTTGGATTTATAGTCAAGATTTTGTCTAATTTCTGCCACATCAGTTATAATACGGGCTTAAGACCTAAGGCTTAGCCATATGGCTTAACTGCTCTATTTCCTTATCAATAACATTTTTTTGGAAAAAATTAACTTAGGATTGTATTATTAAAGATAATTAATGTATTAGGCTCTCAAAAGTTATAAAATTGCTCCCTATTTAGGAATTAGAGACTGTTCAGTGAATTTCTTAAATTTGAATTAGTAAACAAAGGCACGTCAAGTAAGATAGAATTAATATTCATAGATTCTATGTTCATTATTGCAGCTGCAATAATGGACATAGAAAAGGGGAAAAAGCTCAAAAGAAGCTCATTAAGCTCAGAAATAGATGCGTGAGAAGAGTGAAGAGTTAAATAAGTGAAAAAGGGATAAAAAATACAAAAGAAGTAAGTTATTTAACAGAAAGAAATTAGACGAAATGTAAGAGATTAAATTTTTATAGGAATCCAGAAGAAAGAGAGGAAAGGGAAGGAATAAGGTGTAGGAAAAGTTCTAGGTCTTAAAGGAGACTGTAAGAGCCCGTAGCCATATTTTTTTTGAATTTGTTTTATGTTAGAAAATGTTATATTTATTCCATCAGGAAAAACCCCTACTCATTATAAACTAATTGATTTATAATAAAACTACACCTGAAAATCATACCCCAATTGTCCTCAAACCCCCTGGAGTTCTCTAATAAATTAAAAACCCAAGAGCTATCGAAAAGTAACAAAAATTCAAAGACTGCCACTGAAAATAAAAAATTAAAAATCCCACTTTTCCACGCACAGAGACATTCTACCTTTGTCGAAAATCGCAAGTCAACATTTCTTACCACTCTTCCGGAGTAATAAGTAGTCCAATTGGAGACTTGTTGCTAAACTTGAATATGACCCAAAATTATTTTTCGCACTTTAAAATCAATTTTGAAGTGGAACAAATCACTGAAGCGCGATCGCCGTGATCGCGCCAGATGTCCGATTTTCCATGCTCAGCGGACTTCTATCGCTTTTTTTTGCAGCTTCAACTGCTCTCTCCATGTCTCCATATGCTGCCTCATATGCATTTTGGACTGAAGGACAAGGAGACTCGATTCCGTCAGCGATACCTTGACCTAATCCTCAACAATCGCGTGCGTCAGATCTTCTACACGCGCGCCAAGATTGTCTCGTACATCAGACAATTCCTGGACGGAATGGGTTTCCTGGAGGTGGAGACACCCATGATGAATATGATTGCTGGCGGAGCTACAGCCAAACCCTTTGTGACGCATCACAATGAACTCAATATGGATCTATTTATGCGAATTGCACCGGAATTGTATCACAAGATGCTGATTGTGGGTGGTCTGGACAGAGTGTATGAGATTGGGCGACAGTTTAGGAATGAAGGAATTGATCTCACGCACAATCCAGAATTTACAACGTGTGAATTTTACATGGCATATGCGGACTACCAAGATCTGATTACGATCACAGAGAGTATGGTGGCGGGTATGGTAAAGTCCATTTTTGGAGGGTACAAAGTCAAGTTCCATCCGGATGGCTTGGAGGGGCCTGAAGTGGAAATTGATTTTACGCCACCATTTAGACGAATGTCCATGATTTCCAGTCTGGAGGAGGTGCTCAAGGAGAAATTCCCATCAGCTGATCAACTCAATTCACCAGAAGCCAATAATTTCCTCAGTAGGCTCTGTGAAAAACATCAAGTGGAATGTCCACCACCGAGAACTTCCTCCAGGCTGCTGGATAAGCTCGTGGGGGAATTTCTGGAGGAACAATGTGTCAATCCGACCTTTATTCTCGATCATCCGCAAATTATGAGCCCCCTGGCTAAGTACCACCGTTCCCAGAAGGGACTCACGGAGCGTTTTGAGCTGTTTGTGATGAAGAAGGAAATCTGCAATGCCTACACGGAACTCAATGATCCCATGGTCCAGAGGGAGAGATTTGCTCAGCAGGCAGCAGACAAAGCGGCAGGAGATGATGAGGCTCAGCTGGTCGATGAAAATTTCTGCACGGCGCTGGAGTATGGACTGCCGCCGACGGGAGGTTGGGGCATGGGAATTGACAGACTCACCATGTTCCTTACAGATTCCAACAATATCAAGGTAAGTTTCGATTTTTATTTACTTTTTTTCTTTTGCAGGTTAAAAATCAAGTTTGATTTTTCCATACGTTTTTGCATAGAGACACTGAAGGCTATTGGCAAGTTTTTTCCTAAAGAGAATTAACTTATCAGTCTAATATATTTCGAAAACGTGCATTAAAAACTATCTAAAAATACATATTTCATAATGCTCGCCGAAATAATACAAGAACTACGAGGAAATTTGTTTAAGTCGCGGTGCAATGGCTGCAACATTTTTACCAGAGAAAGTGAAAAATAGCTTCACTTTTTATTAGAATTGTTGGGCCCCTACTCTATTATTGATCATGAATTGCCTATTGAAAATCAAAAAATATATTAAAAAAGCAAATCTTTATTTTGCGTCTATCGCCGGCTTCAAAATATACCCCATTTGAAAAAAGAAAACGGTAGAAAATCCCGCATCATTGGCAATTAGGGAAAGGCTCACTGCTTTCACCACCTTTTTCAACATGTCTTTGCGTTTCGAACGATTTTTGAGAAATTATGTCACGCTATTTGTCCGTCTGTCTTTCCGGCCGTTACTACACTTGAGAGAAATCCGAAAAAGTTAAAATAACAATCCGGAAATGTTAATTTTACCCTGCAGTATTGATCCGAAATCGGTGTAAATATTACCCTTTTCAGGTGTAGGTTAAAGTTACCCTTCTTTCATGTTAATTTTACCCTTAAAAGGTGTAAAATTAACATTAAAAAATGTTGATATATTTTTACACCGAAAAAGTGTTAAAGTTATGACGAAAAAAAGTTAATCGCAGCCTCTTTTTTTCTCAGTGTACCAAATCATGCTTTTTGGGATTGCTAAGAAAAAGAAGCGTGCGATTTTTTTTTTTTCATTTTTGAATAATGTCTGAATAGTTTATACTTCCTGATATTTTGTTTAATTTTTTTTTGTAGTTTTTTATGTAAAATAGCACCCACTTTTCCAAACAGCCTTTTGACTCGGAAGTCGTTTTTCTCCTCTCTCTATTATGTCTGGCCTATTCCCAATGTAATTGTAACAATGACTTTGTAACAAATAGGTAATATATAGTCTGTGAAAGGACGTTTCCATCGTTTAGTCCTGGAGACTGGAATCAACGCTAAGACGGTGTTGGACGCATGGGAAGGGGGGTAAAAACACAAAATGAGATGAAAATAAATTGAATTGAATCGAAAATTCAATTGAAGATTATCCAGGCGAACATTTCGTTCTTATACGAAAAAACCGTTGAATCATTCCTAATAAAGGTTTTTCAAGGTCGAAGGTACAAAAGGCTCTAGATAGCGCACTTTTTAATCGAATGATGACATTTGAATTCGTCGAAAAGGTCTTGGAATTTCTGACAAGCCTGAACTGATTCCAATCGGTTCTAAACCGGTAATGAACCAGGTTATATAACCGGTAACTATTTTTTATCCGAAACTAAATTTTGTTATATCCTAAGTTATTTTGGGCGATCTTTTGAATAAATTATGAATCGGTTTTAATCGGTTAAGAACCAGTATACGGTAAATCATGCGAAAGTGCTTCTAAAGTATAGCATAAATCATGAGTTCAAGCAATTCTATCTTTTCTCTATGTTCCAAATGGATTTGACCCATGGATCTTTTCAGGAAATTTGAAGCATCATACTAGCTATTAAAATACAATATTAAAATCCATCAAACTCATTAAAAACATACAATCAAGTGTGCTAATCCGGGCGCTTCGCTATCTGGATCGTTTATGACTACGCTAACTAGATAATGCACTTGATATAATATTTTTATTTTTATTTCCGTTATATAGTCACTACGGTAACAGAATATAACTATTCAAGTTTGAGAAAAAGCAAAAATAATATTTTTATCCATTAAATAAGTGAGTGTAATCGACTCATTTCAATCTTGTGCCAGCTGGGTTCTTCACTAAAAATTTTCTAGCAGTGATTTCGCTAATTACAGCTGGTTGATTGAAAACATTTATTGTTTTTTCCTTGTAAAAATAAAGTAATTTATATCCAAAGTTTTAATTAAAAGTGAATTAGGGAAAAGGCGACCCAGTTAATGCATGCTGACTTATTTCAGTATTATCATTATTTTATATTTTTTTTTTAAAATATTTTTGACAATTTTTTTATATTATGTTTCTGAATGAAACAGTGAATAATTCTATGGATTTAGAAAAAAGTAAAAAAGAATTTCATCAGTCCAAAAACAAGCGTTTAAGTAGCACTCTTCGGAAAACGATCCAGTTACCCCACCTTACTATATTGAATAGAATAAAATGTTCGAAGCTTTAGTAATCTTAAGTTAGGGCGCTTTCTTCTTTAATTGTTTGCAAAAGATTTAAATTTAAGAAATAAAACGAAAATGCGATAAACGGCGAACAAAAAAGAACTATACGATTAATTTCTCTTACAGTTTTTTTTTTGCTCACCGTTTATCGAATTTTCGTTTTATTTCTTCAATTTTTTTATATTATTTTCACCTAGTGCCACCGAGTATAAGATAAAGGTAATACCGTAATCATGCCAAATTTGAGCATATTTGCTTCATTTGATAATCATAATCAATCTTGAAAAATGCCAACAAACTTTTTTCAAATGTAACCGCTGCCCGAATTAAAAAGTAGCCCGATCTGAAAAGCGACGAATTAGCGAGAGTATACTGTAACTAAAAATCCATTCCCGACAGAAATTCGAATATCAATTGCCCTGGAATAAATCATTTAAAATCACTCAATTTGCGTATGATGTATAATACCATGGTATGGAATGGGTTAATATTGGTCCCGGTCAAAATCCCGAAAGCCAAAATCCCGAATGGGCCCAAAATCCCGAGAGCCAAAATCCCGAATTCTTAAAAGTGTCATAGCTACTCCCGCGATTTCACTCGCGCTTGCTGGAGGCAAAGGGAAATCTTCTGTGTCTTGGAAAATTATTCTAAACATTTTCCCCCATATAATTTCATCCCTTTCAGGATTTTAAAAATTCGGGATTATGGCTTCCACCGGGTTAATATACCTCAATTTTTTAAAAACAAAAATTTTCTATAAACAGAAAATATTAATGAGTAAAGTTACAAAAGTTCTTAACTCTTTCGCGTCCATAGGGTAATGTCATGACTCGGGGAAAAGTTTTTTTTGGGTATTTACATTAATTGAAATCTATCTGTTCGTGCACGACATCATAATAGAAGGATGTAAGATTCTTGGCTCATTTTCTCAAGACTCCAGTTAGATTTCAATTAATGTAAATAGCCAAAAAGAAACTTTTTTCCCCGGGTCATATATGACCCTATGGACGCGAAAGAGTTAAAGTGCTAATAGGTGTTCCTTCCACCCTAAATAAATCAATGAATGTTTGTGGATAAATTAGAAAACTGCGTCTATTTATTCAAATAAATACTTCTTCATATTGATACATATTCATGAGGATTCAGAGAAAAAAAAATATTACAAAATATTAAAAGAAAAAACTCTCAAAACAAAAACCTTTTTTATAAATTCTTTTTAGGATCTTTTTTTTTAAATATTTTTTTCGTGTAAACTTTGAATTCTTAGCAAATCGTTGATATTGATATTTTGTTTGCCTTCCAGGAGGTTCTCTTCTTCCCGGCCATGAAGCCAGATGATCCCAACAAGGGTCAGCAGAATGCTGAAGAGACCAAGGAGGAGCAGAAGTAGACGAGGAGATGCACCATCATCCCTCCAGTAACTTATTTCACGTATTTTCCAAGTGATTCCTGTGGTTGTAATGTCGATGAGAAAATGTAATAAGAAAATCACTGCGAAATTGCTTGAGAACATCACGATAGCAGTTAGTTGTCCTCGAGATTGTCCGGGGTGGGTTCAGGAGCGGATTTGGTGGAGTTGAAGTGCTCTCCGAGGCTGTACATGTGTCTGTGGTAGGTGAGAATGAGATTGGGCCCCTTGAATTCCTCTTCTCCCTGGACTGTGGGTGGTCCTTCGGCCTGGATGACCTCAATGGGTACATGGAGGGTGTGGGAGAGAGCTTTGATCTCAATCTGACCACCCCAGGCGGCTGTATTCTTCACTGAATCGCAGTATTTCTCAAATTCTGCATCTGTGAGGGGATTGTTCGTTTCAGGGTTGGTCATGTACATCAACAGGGAATCCTTGTTGGCCAGGATGTACTCGGCAGTCATACTTCGGAGACTGGAGACGTCGAAAACTTTCCGGCCTGTGATGTTCAGTTGGTGATTAACAGCGTTGTAAAGGCAATTCCCGTCTGAAGGGATATCGTGCATTGTGAGGCTTCGGCCCTGTAGAAGTTGCAGAATAGCCAGATACTCTTTCTGGCGGGCAGTGTTGATATTCATAGCCTCAGCGGCGAGAATCATAGCCTCCCGATCACGTTCCTCCTTCTCTTTCTTTTCTCGCCTCCTCTGAGCCTTGGACTGGCGATTCTTTTTGTCTGATCCTTCCTCATGGTCATGATCACCCTCAACAGTCGACTCGGACTCTTTTCGCTCCCGATTCAGAGCATTTAATTCCTCAGCATGCCTCTTTTCCAGCTCACTTTCCAGCCTTGCAATCTCTTCCAGACTCTCCTTCTTTTTCTTCTTGTCACTCTTCGAGGTTTTCTTCAGTTCCTGAATCTTGGCCTGTAAATCCTTTCGCTCTTTCCTGTGCCTTGCCTGGATGTCGTTTTCCTCCACATCAGCCATTTTTCCACGATTTTTCTGAGAAAAAAACACAAAACTCCGGGTTTTCCACTAAAACCGCCTGACGTTTCCGGCTCGAATTAACCGTTTTACACTGTAAAATTACTCCGATAACCAAGCAATCTCATTCCAAAGACTTATAAAAATGAAAAATTAAAAATTATTTTCTTAAATTAAGGCTTCTAATACAAAAGATAAACATTTTTCCATACTGCTTCCGGTTTAAAAAAAAAATGTAAGGACAAAATAACGAAAATTAAATCCAAACGTATTCGTGAATTTTCTAGCAGTGTAGTTTTCGTTAAGTTTTTTTCAGTTTCAACATAACCTCATTTTGTTGCGAAATTCCCAAATGGCGTCTTCACCGGCTGAGAAAAAGGTAAGAAAATCTTTAATAAAACATTAAAACCTGAGTGATTTTCATCTAAAGATATGTCATATTAACGCCATATTTTACAAGGATCAGAAACAATGGGAAAAGTGTCCTTAGAGAGCTGAAAACGCCTCATTTCATGAGTGTCCTGAACTCCACTGCTCGACGCTGAACGTCCAAGTTGAGGAATTTTGATTTTTCCACAGATCTCCACACCTGAAAGATCACCGGGAATAGGGTAAGTTGTCTTCAGGATGGTAAGGAATAAGTTCTAATAGGTTTACCTTGATTTTGTAGTCATCACTTGTCGTTACGAGCATTTCATTGTCACGGGGATTGAAAGCGACGCTATTGACTACTTCGGTGTGGGGATATTTGGCCAGACAGACTCCGTAGAAGCGATCCCAAAGGTAAGCATGCATGTCCTCAGCACCACTGTAGAATAAAGAAAAGTAGAATACTTTGATTTATCCGGGGGAAGTTTCAGTAGATCTTTCGGAAGGAAATGTGAGGTTATGTTAGGGGAATTTTTTGGAGGGAAATCTGCAAACCTGGCCACATAGTTTTCACAGACGTCCAAGAAGATGAAGAAACAGTCAGTGTTGGGAGTGTAAGCCTTGTGTGCTCTTAGCATGGTTCCAACACGCTTCAGGGTGGCCAAATCAATGACATGAATGTCAATTTCTTGGGCAATTGGTGGGGGCTCCATTGGAGATGAGATTACATAGTCCTTTGGCCAGGGTCTACTATTCACATACAAGTATCTATGATCCGGACTTAGTCCCATGCCAATAATGTGTCCATGCAAGTCTATCAATTTGTCCACTTTGTCAAATCGATCAGCTACTGCTTCATAATTTTGCCAATCATGCTCAACTCTTGGCTCATTGGCCAACCTTTCGCGAATCCTTTGGGCAATACGCTCCTTGAGGGAGGGTCCTAGATCAAGTTTTTTCGGGAAGTTAACATTTTTGATGCGTTTGAAGCCAATCTGATGGGGTGTGTAGGTTTTGGATCCCAAAGAGAAGATTAAATACTTTGGACAGAGATTTTCGAGATCTTCATCATCTTCCTCAAACATTTCCTCTTCTTCGTCTTCGAGACAGTCATCCGAAAGGGATTCACAGTGACTATCTTCATATTCTCGGCGAAATTCGTCACTGTAGTGAATGGGACTGGCATAATCAAGATTGGCCAGAGGTTGATAGGGTATTTCTACACTGTCCATTTGGGAACTGGTACTTGGGCAGGAAGCACCAATTTTAGTATGTGATACAGGATTCCCAGCACATTTATCCTCATCTAGGGACGTTGATGGTTCCAGGAAGACTTCTGATGTTCCAGGACCCTTTTCCTCAGTCTCTTCATCCTCCAGCCATGGGCAATTGGCTATCATGACAGCCCTGATGGAACTTCCGTTGCGATTGTAGAATTTGTAGAGTTGATTCATAATTGGCACATGTTCTGAGTCGATTTCCTGTAATGGGACAATCAAAATTAAATTATGTCAAGGGTCAGAAGGGTCGAAGGAGATTCTTAAAGGAAGAGAGAAGTAAGAATCATACTAGAAAGGAACCGGAATTCTTCGGGGGAATGGAGTCACTCTTGGAAAAACGACAATCCTTTCCAAAGCTTTCGCCTCGGTCTCTAAGCCTTCAACAGTGGCTGGAGCATAAAGAGAGCCTTCGTTATTTTCTTTTTACAATAAAATTTTTGTACAACAATTTCACACTTCCTCGAATCAATTAGGAACTTCCAGAGTTTTGTCTTTCAATTCGAGTAAGTGTGAAATTGTTGTACAAAAATTTTATTGTGAATAGAAAATAAAGAAGGCTTTCTTTATGCTCCAGCCACTGATGAAGGCTTGGAGACCGAGCCGAAAGCTTTGGAAAGGATTGTCGTTTTTCAAGAGTGACTCCATTCCCCCGAAGAATTCCGGTTCCCTTCTAGTAAATTTCCCTAACGTTGGTTTTTTCAATATAAGAATCATACCTGATTGGCTTTATTAAGCCAGAGTATGGATGTACTGACGAGATGGGCGAGCCAGTGAATATCTCCAGAAATGAGAAATTGATCACTGAACCAAGTACCAAAGATGTCATATGGACGATTGAGGATTCTGCAGCGCAATTGAGAATCTGACTGAACGCTGAATACAGCAATTTCACCGGAAGACGTCTGGGGAGAGCCAAAGTGTACTCCCGAGACCAGCAGGAGTGTATCACTCTGATTAAACTGGGAGTATTGGGTATATTTCCAGCTGAAGTGTTTCATATTGTGTGAGAAGACCGTCTTGGAAGGGTAAGACGATGTCCATACCTGTAATTTTGTCAGAGATCCAATAAATTCCTAGGGCGTAATATTTTGGCAAGGTGAAAAGAATTCAGTTAACTCACAATGACGAAACCGTCCTTGGAGCAGGTGGCAAAGTATTTTCCATTGTGCGAGAAGCTCACATGAAGAACCTGATGGGAGTGTTCTGTGAGGACATCCGTAAGCACCATTGGGATGTTATTGGTGAGTCGTCTGAATTCTGAACTCCATGACTCAGCTCCTGGGAAATAGATTTAAGAAAAAAAACAGCATTCAAAATGCATAATTGTACAAAATTGCCCAAAAAAGGAAGGTGCTTGAAGGACTTCCGGATGTGACAACGCAACTGACTCTTAAACAAAGACACTTTCACAACAAATTGCCATCTTTCGCAATACCTGGCTTTAGGCCAATATTTTTGTCGACTTTGAAGTCCCTTTTGAAGACTTTGCGCCACAAATAGTCATCTCTGGAGATATCACACCAACGACGGCAAGTTTCTCCAGAATTTAGAATCTCCCGCGGTGTGAGGTAAAAGAAGATTTTGAGGAGAATGGGTTCAGGAATGAGATGCCAGTTGGAGTAAATCTCGTCCTGTTCATCATTCTCCATGTCACAGGCACAAAAATTCCCCAAAATTCTGCACACTAGGTCAATTTTTTCCACCCACTTAATTGCACATCCTCTCAAAGCACAATCCCAGATACTTCTGGACCAATTCAAATCCCCCTGAGATTTTCCCCTGCACCGAATGAGAGAGACTTGTCAATGAAAATGCAACTCTTTGCAGGTGAAAATCAGCTGTTTCGACGTTTTATTGTGTGGTCAGAAGCGAGTGTCTCGTGAGAGAGCAAAAAATACCCAACGCTCAAATACCCAACATACTCCCACTTCGCACTCTCAACTGATGTTTAAACTTCCCCTCAAAATGCTAACATATTCTCTGGGCTGACATCCAGAGCTGTATTATCTCTCAAATGCTCTAGCTCTAGGCATAATTGAATTACCGATTATTCTTCTTCAACTTACTTTAGGAATCATGGAAAAATTTAGACAGTACCTTAAAATACTTTAAGATGTACTATGATACTTTAAACTTTAAACTTTAAATGATGATGATGTCTGCATCAAAAGAAAACACGACGAGTTGAAACTATAATGCTACGGCTGAGCTAAATAAATTCGATTGATATCGATGTAAAATTTCATATCAACTATAAAGCATTGTGTTTAAACGTTTTCATTTTAAGCATATACTTCAGTCGAGATGATTTTTGTTTGGCAAAATTCATATGGAATATCAACTAGAAAGTTAGAAAAATAAAGATGTGAAAAAATAGCCAAAATAGTAGAAAAAATCCCTTTTGAATTTACATTGTGTAAAGACTAATTTTAATTTTCCTTTTGCTAAATTTTGTCTAAATTTTAGGACGGAAAGAATAAGAGTTGTTCTCAAAAAAGTCCAAACAACTATTGTAAATATTGCATCGAAATATTTACTTGTTTTTTTTTTAGTATAATTGACTTATAGAAAACTGCTTATAGAAAATCCACTACTTTAGGGTACAATGGGGTAATTTGAAATCAGAATGGTTAAGCTCTACAAAAAAGCAAGCATGTGTCATAGAACGTGATGGGAGTAGTCGGATAACTTTATGGCAAATGCATGATCAAAACAAGACAGTTTTGTTAAAAGTAATAGAAAGTAATAATAGAAAGTAATTTTGATAATGAAGAATAATGCATTTTCAGAATATTTTAAAGATTACCTTTCATATTTACTTGCAGGTCATCCGCATACAAGTGATACGAACAATCTTGCAATACTGATGGAAGGTCATTTATAAATAGTGAAAATATCTGGCGACGAAGTGTTAAATCCTGGCGCATCCTCTTGAACAAAGAGAAATGCGAATACACCGGATTAACATGTTTGACAAATTGAGAACGTTGACTGAAATATGAGCTAATAAGTGGAACAGCAGGAGAAGAGAAATTAATGAATTTTTAAAGTTTCAGGCTATTGAAGCAGGCTATTGAAAGCTTTGGTAAAGTCTAGCAATATCACAACTTGAAAACGTGTGCAATGAGGATATGTAGAATTCCATTTTCAAGGTATGTAACTTATTTTAACAATAAATATTACAAAGAATAATACTAATGAAAATATAATTGAAATTATAAATATTCTAAAAAAGGAATGGCAAAGTGTCCCAGACTGCCAAGTGCTCAAACTCGTGACTTAGATGTAATACATCGAAAGTACTTTTACATCATTTACCGTTTACCGCTACTCAACTGATTTGATCCGATTCATAAATAACTCAAAAAGATGCCACAAAGTAGTTTTAAGAGTAATGTAATTGATTTCCGGACGTAACTTGCTTATCGGTTTATATCTAACTCATTACCGGTTCACAACCGATTTCTAAAGCACTCAAAATATTGCCCAAATTATCTTAGGAGTAATATAATTATATTAAGGTTAAAATTAGTTGCCATAAATTGAAATTGGCTCAAGCTTGTCAAGAATTCCAAGACCTTCCCAACGAGCCCAAACATGATATCATTCAATTGAGAATTTTTGCTCTCTAGAACCTTTTAAACTTTTGATTCTTTAAAACCGTTATTAAGAATGCTTCAGTGGGATTTTCGTATAAGGACGGAATGTCCGCTTAGGTAAAACATAAAAATAAAATATTAGTAAAAATAAAATAAAACATAAAGTTCCGGGAAGATGAAAAGCATGTTAGTAGTCCCAGGGCCTTAGAGGGGATCACCCTAAGCTCTCAAGTCTGTATCTATCTATTTGGGTTCTATGCGTGGTAAAGGTCGGACAAACAGACACACAAACGGACAAACAACGTGCCATCATTTTTCAGAAATCGTCTAAAACGCGAAGATATGTTGAGAAAAGTGGTTCTAGAGGGTTGAAAAAAAATCGATGGATTATAATACTTGTCTTTCTGTGGACTTCGATCAATAAAATCTTGTGATACAGATTTCGACAATATTTCTAAGGATTTAATTGCAAGCGCGTTAACCCTTCAGGATTAATGCAAAATCAAAAATTCCTGAAAGGAGAGGATCAAAAATTGGGAGTAAAAAAATCAGTTCTCGGAAGAAGAAAAAACAAATTTAGAATGGTTTTTTTTTTTTTTAGAGAAAAAGAGACGGAAGAGTGTTCCAGCTTTGCGATGTGCTCGAACTCACGAGAACTTATTCTGAAATAAGAAATTGCTTAAGAAAAGTAGGTTTACAATATTTTAGCATGAGTAACGAGATTTCGGACAAATAAAAAATTAAATCTGAGAAAAATACATCAATTACAGGTACTTTGCCGATTCATGTCCGATTAAGTCCGATGCAGTCGGGTTGGAAATTTCAAGACCTTTCAAAAAAATATCCAAATTTAAGCAAATTGGTTAAAAATACGCCCTCTAAAATGGTTAATCTTTGATTTTCGAAAATTCGATATCGAAATAGTTTTCAAACACGTGTCCAAGGACGAAATATTCTACTTCTAAAACATATTCGAAAATAAAAGAAATAGTAGGAGTCGTTTTTGAAATAAACCAAAAGAACATTTTTATGGAGGTGAAGAAGGTGATGAGGGGAAAAAGGAAAAAAGACTTTCCTATATGATGTTGACTCATGGAGGGGTCGTCAAAGACCGGAAGCCGATATCTCACCGTTAGCCTCCAGCCGTGTCACAAGTTGAAAAAAGAGTGGATCATATAACTGTTCTCTTTTTGAGTTCGAGCAGTGAAAATTGGGATACCAATTCATTTTTTTTTTTAAAGAAAAAACTAGATTTAATTTTTTTCGAATCTTGTAGAAACAGAAAATAATTGTAAGCGTAGGCCATTATGGGGCTCACCTGAATTATATTACTAGTTTTAGAGGTAGAATGGGGAGATTTCAAATTCTTCCTGTAATTTGTCCCTTGCAACTTATGTGCCCTCACTGACGTATAGGGATGATTGACGTGAATAAAAGCCCGTGAAAAGACAATAATAATTTTGCATTAGTAATAAAATCTAGAATTAATAGGTTTGTTCGTAATTTGGATTAAGAACTGTCGAATAGGTCCTATGCTCCATATAAATAAATATAATTGCAAGTAGAAAACTATCTAAAATCGCCCGTAATGCAACTAAAGATAGAGACAGAAACAACTCATCTGTAGACAAATTGTAGCGCTGCAGTAGGATTACTCAAAGGGTCCCTTATTGTAATCTGTCTCTGCATTTTGAATTACATAGTAATCGTTCGGGGACTTGGAAAGTTCGCTCAGCAAAGCTTATTCTTGTTAATGGCCTCTACGCACTAGTGAAATTTATGTCCATATTGAAGAAAATTCCCTACGCTTGGATAAAGAAACTTTTCAATATAGACAAAATTTTCTCTAGTGTGTAGAGGCCGTAAGAGTGCGTTTTCGTATTCATAGTTCGGGGATAACTGATTTTCTGAATGAGCGTTCTATACCATAGGAAGGAATGAGTGTTCCATGTTCGTCTTAAGGCGTCTACACATTGGGAGCAATTTTCGTCAAAAATTGCGTTTTTGACAGAAATTTGACGTTTCCCCCTACAACGCTGCAGGCAATTTCCTTCAAAAAAGCAATTTTTGACAAAAATTGCTCCCAATGTGTAGAGGCCATTATGCACATCGGTAGGCTAACTCACTACTGAAATGCACGCACACCCTCCACCTCCCACTCAGAGGACTAATCATAGGGACAAGACACGTCATGTGTTCAAGTAGTCTTTGGGGATTCAAAATAACAGCAAGGACAGTAACCGCGGAACCGATTCGTCATACAAGTATTGTGTCGAGGTTTACTTACCATTAGATATGTCTTCCCCAAAAGCAGGCCACGTCAATTACAAGATGATTTGCCATTATCACTATTTCATATCAAGCTTGGGACAATGGACCACCTTAGTGAGGGGGGGGGGGGTTCAAATCTATCCGAAATTATAGGACATCTCAAAAGAAATATGAGACTTCCACCTGAATATTTCTTCCCATTTTTTTTGTGTAGTATCGACAATCTTCACGACTAACTATATTGATTCTAGTTGTAAATCGCATAATTAATTGTAGAAATAATTCAACTTTATGGAACTGAACATTTTTCACATTAAAATTTTTTTTCTATATGCGCATTTTCTGTCAAATTTCTCAGAGGGCTAGCAACCTACATCAAATTAAATTCAGGTTTTCTCTTATAGCCCATGTCTGATAACGTTAATAGTACATGGCTACATATAAATTCGTTAGTTAGAGATACCAACTTAGGGTCTCCGGGGGACCGCACATATGTATCGACTTTATCGACTAAGACCATAGGCTCACTATGATTTGATTCATTCCTTCTACCTTCAAGAACTTGTGTTAAGGGTTCTCTAAGCAGCCACTTCGCCCGTATACAAAAAGTGCCCTTGAATCATTCCTATCATTTCTAAAAAAAACGCTAGAAAAATGCACAATCTTTTCAATTGAAACGGAAAAATGAATATTTATCTAGATTAAACTAGAAAGCTAGTATTCCTTATAAACAGTGGCTGCATACGAAATCACTCCTCAATCTTCAATCTATCTAAAATCACTTTGAGAAAAGTGAAAGAAAATGTCTCTTCAACTGTTGATTACATGGATGCATTTAAAATCGACAGCTGTAAAAAGTATATGAAGAATCCTATCAACAACATGTGTCAATTGAGGTGTTTCCTGAACGCGCGAAAGCTCTTCTGACGTCAGTCAACCTGTCAAATCGTGCTTTTTTCGTCGCGTACATTTTTCCCAGAAATCTCCGTGAAAAATCGCATTAAATCCCATTTATTCTTGCTAAAGACAAACTATAGTGTCCCCGGATACCCCTGAAGATACTGTACAGTGTGGATATCCATGCAATTGGTGATATTTTTGTGGAAAATTGAATGTTGACGGCGCTTCGGTTCTTTTCTTTTTGAGCGCGCGTGTATGTGTGCCCAAGAAAAGTATATTATTTAATTTTCTACCACACATTTAATAGAGTTTTCCAAGTGCTTTGAAGGAAGGATGATTGAGGACGTGACTTGGTGTGGTTTCATGTGAATAAAAAAGGCCAATTGCTTTGGGTGATGATCAATGGGAGAACTGTGGAAAAGTTGGTGTAAAAAGTGCGAGTGATTTTTCATCGTGTGCGACTCCCTCTGTGGCCATTTTGTGGTGGGATACCCAATATAATTTTGACAATTGGCACGGCTAGAAAGTAGACAAAGTCTAGCCCATCTTTTTCTCCGATTAGTATGTTAAAAATTCACAAAGGTAAGCTGTTTTTATTTGTAGATTGATGCAAAGAAAAGTCCCATTTGCCCCCAATGTCGTCCATTTTGCCATCCTTGCTGTCCTGACTTGACTTTTATGGCGATTCGAGGGGGAGACAATATTATTTGGTGTACCGTTGGTGTGAGTGAGATGGCATGTCGCGCTTTTTCGAATGTCAACCTTCAAAACACGGTGGAGTCGCATGTGTCTGTGAGGAGAGATGTATCGATATGCTGCGCTACACTAGCGCCGTCATTTTTGCGGTCAAATTGGACACACACTGGGCTTTCGCGCGACACTTCTATCTATCTCATTTTTGCTCGTAACCCTTGGCCCCAAGAAACATCCAGCCCCTCTTTATATTCATCTCTTTCGCACCTGTATTTTGTCTCTCAAAAATTGTTTTGTGCCATAAGAGCACAACAAAAGGCAAGATGACGAATTCTTCCACCTCACAGAGACACAGTTTCTCTCTGGCTTCTTAAGTTTGTTTTTTTTCTTCCTTTCAATGGGATCTTTCGTCGGCATTTCTGTTTTGAGTCAATGCAGTTTCTACGGTGATTCAGGAGCCATCCTGATGATTCTATTTTGGTCCAATGGGGGTGGCTACTGATCGATCACAACCCCACCTCGTGACACTGTTTTGCGATTTTTCTACGCATTATTTCAAAATATATTGAAATTTATCCCTTTTCCATGTGATTTCCAATTCAAAATGTGCAAATTGGTGAGACTGCATGGGAGCGAGTGGAATTAAAAGGAAATTTTGAAAATTTCTAAGGTGATAATGCTGTACTTAGATACTAAAAGAAAGTGTCAACGTGAAGTTTAGAGTGAGAGGGATTCAAGGTCACTTTTGGGTGGGTGTCGCAGAAATTTCGGGATTTATCTGGTGGGATAGGTCATGCGCATATTGGAGTGAATGAGTGGAGACACTGGGATCTCCTACCCCCATAAAATATACGTGTATCCCCGAAATATATGTACATTTATTAAAATCAAAAATCTAAATGTATTTGTCAAGATATGCTTATTAAATTAAGCATTAGATTTGCTTGTAAACTATAAAGTTCTATATCCTGTAAATGACTAATCTGCATAAATCCTTTCACGGTTCAATAAGTATATTAAAAATTAATAAAAACAAGATATATTTTATTGTCTTGTTTGATGACTAATATTCTTGCAACCAGAAAGTTTTTCACTAAGCTCAATAAAAGGTTTTTGCGAACAAAAGACCATTCAGACAAGTGTTCAATCATGTGAAGAATTTATTTTCTGTTACCCAAAACGTCACTCACAATTGATTTTTCAATTTGAGAAATTTCTCTTGTAAACGTTTTTGGTAATTTATTTATTTTTTTCCCTCATGATCACATTTGATCTTGGATTCTCCCAAAAATTCGAAAAAAAATCTCGTCTCAGTGTAAATATTTTATATATTTCTTCAATGGATATGTTGCAAAAAAAGAAGTTTTTTTTTGTGTATAATTTATTCCTTCACGCTTTGTGTTGCAATAATTATTATGAATTTCTGCTGGCACTTTGAGCACACACAGAAGTCCAATCTTTGTCGTTGTATTACTTGTTTTTTTTTCACGTAGAATCACTGAATCGAGAGGTGGGACATTTTGTCTCTGAAATTTTAAATCCAATTCGAGATTTTCTGGAATACAACAAAAAGCAATCAGTAATACGAAAAATTATCAATAGCGTTATATTTTGTGTGATTTCTGAGAATTTTTTGTTTTTTTATTAAATTTCCTGTGTCCTTTTTTTGTACTTCAATTAACCATTGAACACGAACAATTGGATGTCTCTTGGAATTTCTCGGAAAATTCGTAGAGCCTTTGTTGTAATTTCCACGAAAGGTGGTCGTTCGAAAATTGCTGCTCCAAATTGAGGTGTATTTTGAGTCTAAAAATTCATGTCAATTTCAATGGAAAAGAGCCGTGACAAAACACGCCAAAATGAGAGTGATTTCTGCCAAAGCAAGTGTTAAACAGAAATAAAATGTTTATAATTTCGCAACGGTGTGATTCACACACAGTAAAAAGTTGCCTATGAAAAAAAGTGAACACTACTGGCCAGGAGGATATATGGAATTTTCAATGGGTTTTGTCGAAAAAGGGATGTGTTTTACATTTGAGAAGGACGGCGGCGATGGTGTCCTGAAAGTACCAGGAGAACATGAAAATCTGACTGTAACTTTTTCAAGGGGATGTTTTACCATGTCTCGTTAGTTCACAAGAGTTTCTATCTCATTCGCACTCGCAACCCCTATTCCATAATGATCTGAAGGTTTTTGCGAGAGAAAGAGATGGAGACACTAAATACTCCACACTTAGATGACTTGGGAATATTCTCAATATTCCAAGGAAATTTCTCCATTAGTCAGCAATTCTCTTTCATCCCCCCAATTCATGATTTTTTTCTGATTTGCCTCACTATTCAAACTCGCTGTAGATCAAAAATTGTCTGCTATCTCTTTTCAACATTCTCCCCCATTAACTATACTCACACTAGCGCATGCTTTTCGTAACAATTAGGAGGTGCTGACGTTTCACTGGATTCTCCAGTATATATTTGGAACATATCTACGTGTGGGTTTAAATACACTACTGCCATTAAATTTACTACCATTAAGAAACACGACAAATTCCATTATGAAAATTTGCAATATAGCTACCAAAAGATTTAATTTGTCATAAGGTGGTTGGGATCTCCATAAGAATCGAAAAATCTTATTGACTTCTAAGTATAAACTTTTTTGTGTCTACGTATTTATAATGGATTTACAACTTAGCAAAATGCAAGGAAATGAAAATTTGTTAAAGTGACCAATTTCAATTCAGCTGAAAACATATGTATTTTCAACTGAATTCTGCTAAACTTAAAACGACTCTCGCGAGACAGTTAGCACTTTTTATTCGAGAACTGCTGACAAATCAGCATATTTTTGCTGATCAACTCAGTAAAAATATGCCGAAAACGCTGCCTTTTTCAACTGTGCTCGCTAGAAAGGTCTAACCCACAATTTCAAAACCAGAAGCAATTGTAGTGATTTTGCAAAATGCATTAGTTATCGGTTTGTAACGTGTATAAACCGGTTCAGACTTCTCAAGAAGTTCAAGATTTTTCTAACGTATGTAACTTTCTTAAATCATGTGAAAAATATGCCTTTAAGGTCTTTTTAACCCTTGACCGTTATTCGAAATGATCCAACGGATCCAACGGAGGCATTTTCAAGATACCCTTTAGCATGAAAATGGGATAGTTCGTGGAAATATAAAAGTCATATTAGTAGCCCTTGAGTCGGTTTATAGGGGGATTCCCCGAAAACTCGAAATCTATTACCAACGGATTGGCTCCGAGCTCTTTTAAAATGATTTAATATCACTTTTTTTTTAATAAAGTAATAGAACAACTTTTAATGAGTGAACTAGTAACTACAGATTTAAAAAATTAAAAGATAGGCACTAAATGCGTTTACACACTTAAGTTAGTATTTTACTTTAATTCTTTTTTGAAATTTTTATACGTTTTACTAAATACTGAATAATGTTAGTATATTAGACTGATTTTCTCAGCAAAAACCAATATTGGCTGCAGTGTATAAACCCCAGGTTGATTGTAATTAGGTTATTAAAAAAAAATCATAAATGCAGAAATTCTTAATAAGGATAGGTGGGACACTTTTTAATTGGAGCAGCTTTAACATTGGGCTTTTCTCTCCTATTTTTAATCGAAACTGAATCTTATCATCATACGATTCAGCTTTGTAATCGTTTTTTAGAGCTAAATTGTAAAATGCTATGGTCCAGCTCCATTTAAAAATAGACGAAAAAGACCTATTTTAAAAGTAGGGTGAGATGGGGTAATTTCGAATCATGTGAAATTTGGAACTTTGAAATTTTCTAACATTTCTAAATGGCAAAAACAACAAAAAAGATGAATAACGAAGAAATACTCTCGAATGTAAAGTCTTCTACTTCTTCGTGGCTTTCTTTTTCTCTTTGACCATCTTAAATAGTGAGAAAATCTCAAAATTTCCAAATAGACATGATTCCGAATTACCACATCTTACTCTACCTCAATTCAAAGGTGCGCCGCTTCCCTTTATAGCGTTCTCCTTAATGTGAATAACACTGTGCAATAAAACTACCCTTTTTGTGACTGTCTGAATTAAGACGTACACGACTTGTTAAAAGATCCTTTAAGGAACTGAAGTTCGTTCATCTAGGGCACGTCTAAATTTTAGTAATGTGAATGTTTAATTTTTTGATGTTTACCAAAATTCAAACCTTTTTATCTTCGGTCCTAATTGTCCTATATTAATTATATTAAGTCTGATTGGCGTATAAATTCTTTCTCTACACCTTTTCTGTACATGACAAGAACCTATGATGAATTTAAAGATACATTTTTAGAACCTTTTGGTAAAGTGCACCCTAAAATGTGCATTTATTATAACTTTTTAATGTTCTACAGACTGATTGCTATGACTAAAACTTAGTATATTTAATATTATTTCATCTTTTTATAATTTGAGCTTTCTATCTTAATCCGATCCTTTTCCATAACTTAGAAAAACATCAAAGGCTCTTCAGTAGATTGAACAGACTCTTCGATATGGACAGGGTCTTTTTGGATTTGTTGTAAACCATGCAATACAAAAAACAATGCGGAGAAACAGAAAGATGAGCAAATAGTGTTAAGTCCTTTTTCACAGAACTTTTAATTCCTTATATTCTACCAAAATATGATATACTTAGAGGATGTGCTGCAGTGAATATGATATCTAATTCAAAATCGAAAGATTATACGTATATCGTTCTCTGTGGGTTTCGATCAATAATAAAAGCATAATGTTACTATATTATGTTTTCCCGAGTCCTTTCAATAAATAATTTTGCTATAAATGTCCTCTTTCAAATAAACTTATACACAACTGTAAGGATAACATTTGTGAGTCTTAATTTGTTGTACAAAGTAGTTTATTGGGGCGAAGTACTTGCTGACATGTATTTGTGCAAAATGACGAAATATGTTGCAGGTTATTTGGGCACTAGAAATTGTGTGTGGTAGTGTTAAAAACACGAGAGTAAAATTCATCGTAAAGTAAATTACATGATGTTATGCTGAAATAATGAAGAAGAAAAACACAATTTTTCTGACTGTACATTGCAAAATGCATGAAACAGCAAATTTCTTTGGTTTTTTTTTGTACTCTTCTTCAGCTCTATCCTCTTCTTCAGGGTTGAGCTCTCTATATATCATTAAAAGCAACATACACTTTTAATAACTCTGTATTATTATTTTCATCCAACACTGAAAGAGAGTCTTTTTCATTCAGTGCCGAAGGAGGAGAAAAAGATGTAACAGCATATAGAGAAAAAATACAATAATGAGAGTGAAAGAGAGGAAAGAGAGAATAAAATTAATTAACTTTTTTTTCGAATATTTCTCCCTTCTCTGCAAAAATCTTTCCCTCAATTTGCGCATTTTTTTCTTATAAGTCTTTTTTCTTTCATCCGAAGAAAGTGCAACAGTCAAAAAGTATGAAAAATCACTTTCAACTTCTACACTTCTTTCTCTTTCTTGGGATTTTTGGGTAAGAAGTTTTGGGTGATGGAAATGTCTGGGAAATCCCGAAGGTGCAATTTTGACCGTTTCAAATTTAGCATGGAGGCGAGGAGTCTTTCCTTGCCTCCAAAGAACTTCTTTAATGTACCCCAATCCAATCATTATAAATAGATGATGCAAATTTGTACAATTTTGATGAACATTCACAACTTTCTCAAGGAAAATTCATCTCAAAGTTTTTCCATCATAA
The DNA here is from genome assembly GCF_024763615.1 of Phlebotomus papatasi. Classification (NCBI taxonomy): domain Eukaryota; kingdom Metazoa; phylum Arthropoda; class Insecta; order Diptera; family Psychodidae; genus Phlebotomus; species Phlebotomus papatasi. Next base: position 56,091,073 of record NC_077224.1, read on the forward strand.
TTTTACATTTATTAATTGATTAATATTTATTATGAATTTTCGATCAGAGATTCATTTATAAAGTTTTTGGGGAAAATTCTCAGTAAACAGTGAAGAAAATACTTAATTTATTTAAAGAAATTCATTGTTTAAGATTAAGAAAAGGTTTATTCAGAGGTAAGCCCACAATATGTATGACTTAACAATAAATCTTTGAAATTGAGGCATTCAGTGATTAAATTAATTGAGATGACTTTAAGGGAAAGTTCTTGTTAAAGAAAGGACAATTGTCTTGGATGAAAACTTTCAGGCTTATTGCAAAACGAAAGTGAAACCCAAAAGTTTTACCATTCTCTTTTAACCTAATGGACATTTCTATCCCAAAAAGGTTGTCCTGAAATATCCTTTTGAATAAGAGAAAAGTGCAATGTTATTCACCCTTAAGGAAGTGTCCAACCAGGCAAGCAGGAAAGTTTATTTTCAAGCATACTTTCCAGTGACGAATGTTTGGCCAATTGTTGCTTATTTAGGGTTGGGAATTGGAAACTATTTTACCTGGATGAGTGTTGCTAGGGCTAGTGGAAAAAAAGTTGTCTGCAGAAGAGGCTCTCAGAAATTCGGGGTATCCAAAAATTATTCCCAAAAGTACCCATTTAATGTGTCAGAGTCATTTCTTGTGAATTTCCTTGACTTTGAGAACTATTTCTGACTCTCGGCAACATTGTGTTTTATTTCTTTGGCAGTTCCACTTGTTTTGATATCTGCTCCATCGATTAATGAATTCTCTAACAATTTTCACGTTCTTCTACTCAATTGACGCTTAATGGCAACATTTGCATTATTCCATCAGAAAATACTTACTGAATACTCTAAAAATAGTTTTTTTCGGATAAGGGGCTTAAAGTGAAAGAAAGTCTGTAAATTGGCCAATTTCAGTAATTGAATGGCTCGTAATGCACGGAATTATTTGGAAGTAAACTAGTAGTAATTGATGAGAAATGAATTTAGGCAAAAAATTACACCATTGAACTTGCAAATTCTAAATTGGATTCAACGTGTAGTTCAACTTAATTATTTGCACATGTGGCCAGGAAGTATTTCATGGTTCAAATTCCACAGAGTAAACTATTTAGAATTATCAGAGATAGTGGTAAAACGGTGTGAAATAGAGACTTGGACCCCATATTTGACCTTCATATCACTAACATGACCTTCAACCTTTTCCCCCCAAAAACAAGTTCTCTTGAACCATTTTGTAAACGCGTCGTGAGATTAAGAAACAAAATTTTTTTTAATTTCAGAGAGGTTATCTGGACAGATTTTTCGCTCACATATAACCTAATACATAATAACCTAAAACTATTCCGTCTAACGATTTCGCAATGTCAAAGGGAACAGTCCTAGAAAGGAAATTAAGGAGACGATAGGAATGAAGTTGTAAAATCATTTAAAAGATCCTTAGAGTCGGAACAAGTTTGATTTGGTTCCTTTCGTTTCCAACTATTGATATTTATAAAATTGTACTATTTTGACCTGCAAAATCATGAAAAGGTTCTAAAGTGGGTTTTAAATTCGTTCAAATTGATTTTTAAGCTTTTAAAATTAAATTAGATCGAAAAGAAACTCAGTTATAGAAGGTTGGACTGTTTTACAATATTGTGATTGTTTTTACAACAGTCTAAAAAGTCTAAAAAGACATCCATGTATAACATGTTTCATCTAAGTATTGGCTCTTTAGAATCATTTTAAATTCTTGGGAAAAAAAGTGCGGATTAATAAATATGTGCAGAATTGTAAATTTTAAAATTCAAAATGATAAATTTAAATTTTCGTTTATTAAAAGAATAAACCACAGTATAGCGTTCAAGTTCAACCCTCTAATAAATCCGTTGCAAAAGTTAAATAGCAGTAAAGGAACAAAAGAAAAGGATAAAGACAGCAATGCGTGGGCCTAGAATTAAAACAATTCGGAATACTCGTCAGGCAGCGTCCTGGGAAAGAGAATTAAATAGATTTACTCCTATAATGAAAATTGTTTGAAAGAATATCTTCTGCATCTCCCTAGGCAATAAGAATTTTCTAACATTTACAAAACCATCTCCGGAAGAGGAAAATCAGGAAGATACGTGATTGTTATTGGACGATACAGAAAGATATTTTGCAAAAATGCCACTTGAATTTGAATGTACGGTTTTAAAATTTATTAATAATATTTTCTGCGAAATATGGATTTCAATTTCAGTTAAAATTAATTAAAAAGATATGACAAAGCCTTTCAGCTTTGCAGAATGCTCGAACACACGAGATTGTGCTCTCCTTGGATTATTTTTTCACATGGTCATTTGGTACTTACTGGTCTACTAGAGATCAAATTGATTCACATATCATAGAAGCAATTCAAAATCGGAAATTGATAAAGAAGTGGTCTTTCTAGAATGTTCTGGCATGAGTTACAAGAGTTAAAAACGAGAAAGATAGGTTATTCGCGGATAATTAACCGATTCATTATAGATTTCAAGGCCTTTCCAAAAAATCTAAAAATGTTTAAGCTTCAGGACGGTAACAAAATAAAAAAGGCGGTTTACTCTCTCTGAGTTCGAGTAATAAAAAATGCTGATCAAAAATTACAACTGGACAAAATTTAGAATAGTATTTTTTACTACTATCAATCATATATATTGAACACGAGTTAACAACACTTTGAAGCTATCTAAAACCTGAAATTTGTCCACGATTCTCCACTAAACTCGAATAATTCGTATTTTTAAAAGAAAGTTACTGATTTTAGTTATTATGGGGCTCATCTCCCTGAAAGGAGTAAAATTTGAAATGTTGCGAAAAATCAAACTGATCTTTTGGAAACCGATTTACCCTGTCCTACGCTCGAAGTCTGTATTCATTTAAAAAGTCACAAGTAAGTCATAAGTTGAAGCATTCTGCAAAATGCTTTCACTTGGTCAACCCTTTCTTTTACGGAAGGGAAATCAATCTTTGGCTATGATGAAGGAAAGAACAACCCTGAATGATTTATTAGAAAATAAATTACGTTTTCATATTATTAGCCAGTAGCAAACTCCTTCAGCTATTTCATATCATTCTCATATATTGTTTTCTTATTTCGTTCTCAACTCCACCATATGAGTTTTCCTCCCTGAAGGTTTTTCCTTATAGTCGATTATTTATAGTTTTAATGTTGGAGAAAAGAATTGATGAAGAAAATTGGGTCAGGATATGATCGGAAGTGAAGCAATTTTACTCCCAATTAATTTGATCTCAATTGAATTATTTGGGTGGGGTATGGATTGTGGTAAATTCCAATGGGAGATTCCTTCTATCGCCAAATGACGCACTGTCTTCTGACACAAAAACTTATAGGATTTACTGTCTCTAATACTTTTGAGTGCTTTGAAGAGACACTTTTTTTTGCTCAATTGTCTCGAAATAGAAAATTAAACATGAGTTTGAAGATGAAGAAACCCAGTGGCTATTTTTGGCATTAAAATTTCTTTTTGAAACCATTCACTTTTGAGTGTCGTTGAGGAAATTTCAGTGTTCGTCTTATGTTGAAAATTCCTCAACACGAATTTCTCACTCTCTCTGAATTAGTGAATGCTGAAAAATTTTTGCCAACGCATCTCTGTGTCATTGTGAACATTTTCCATTTGCATTTTCATTTGTGTTTGTTGGCAATTTTGTCTCATTTTCCATCTTCCTTTTCAGCACCAAAAATAGAATCCACTTCAGAAGAGAACACTTTTTCACTCTTCCAACTTCTATAAAAGTTTTCTAAACATTTTTTAAATGATTTTTACAATGAAATTATCGCAGAAATCAGTCAAATATATGACAAAACTTTTTTTTATTGCTTGAACTCAACAGAGCAAGAGACATAACACCACTATTTTTTATATTTTCGCCTTCTATTTTTAACGACGCGTTGTTAGTCTGTCGGTTGGGCTAGAGCAAAACAGTTAAAGATAGTGACTTTGGGTCTTTGAGGATATCTATCTATAATTTGACTGTCGCGTCAAATTATGATCGCAAGTTTTCCATAAAACTTACCTGTTTTGCCGTTTCATTTCTCTTGTAAAATGTTGGTCGAATGGATATAGAATTGAAGTCAACATACTATCTTGGGGTATTTTCAAAGACGTTTGTCATGTGTTTGCTGAATTGTAAGAAAAAAACAAATAGAAAAGTCCTCTTTCAATAAAAATATTGGTTATTTTACAAAATTAAAAAGTTTTTGGCAAACTTGTAAAAAATCTTATAAACTTTTCCGAGTACAATTTTTCTCGTTGCAAAATTCATCTCTTAAAGAAGCAAAGGAATATCTAATGATAGATGGTGTTTGTATGTGGAGTCTCTACAGTTCTTCAGGAAATTTTATCCATCTCTCTTCCATCCATTTCATTCCTTTTTTTCCCTCAGTTCTCATTCGACTTTTAAATCATTCCTTCATGCTCGAATTTTCTCATTTCACACACAAACATTCACCCATAAACATTGCAATTACAGAATGTTTGAGATGATCACCAGAAGCGTCTTGGTAATCCATTGACCCTCCCGCTGAGGTCCTTAACACGATTTTTCACCATTTGTTTTTGGTGCGTTTTTCTGCTTGTGTTTTCCATCGGAAAAGCTCTCCCGAAAGTTGCGCAAAACACCAAAACTCCATCTCAGTTGTTCTCCTCGAATTAGTTCTCTCACAATATCTTGCTGGCAATGTCCAAAAATGCGAGAAAAAAGGCATTATAGCCAAAAAGGAACAAAAAAAAAGAAATTGAATGAAAATGGTGAAAATCTCAAAGTAAATCTACCACCAACTGTGAGTGTCTTCCTGTTGTGAAAGGAAGGAAGGAAGACATTGATAATGACGAGAAACTCAATAAATCCATTCCTCCATCCACAAAATGTCTCTGCAAGTGCCATTGGAAAAATTGCTCTCTTTTTCTCTCTATTTTCACTTTTTGGCGATATTTTCTCATGACTCATTTTCACACATATAGTCAGACTGAGTGGCTCTAAATATTTTTGCGCACAGATATGTGAAGCCAATAGGTGGGGGATAAGATATAGCTTCGTATGGCTCAATGATTAGATAGAGATGAAACTGCTAGAATTCCTAGTTTAAGACTTTTTAAAGTTTTGATCTATTCTGAAACGCCATTCTAAGTTGTTTTAATATTCAAAAATACAATTTTGAGTTACTATAAATTAATCTGCAAGAATTTGTCTAAACTTGGATCATGCGCTGCGCACAAAGTATTTCAGTATTAAGGCAATAATTCAACACGCTCCATGAGAGATGGATATTTCAAAATTGGTTTGAAAATATAAAATGGTTTAGTAATGAACTGCCACTTATATTACATTTATATGACTTTTTAACATGTTATTTAATAAAGTTAAGGTTAATATAATCAGGTCGAATATATGACAATAATAATAATAAAATAATAATAATAATGGTGGCATAACGCTCCATAGAGGAAGTTAGGCCTTCCCGCAAAGGGAGTTCAGAACATTCATTATTATTTTTTCTTATACAGGGATGGGGTTGTCAGTTGTCAGTCCCATGCCTCGTGGAATAAAGTGAACTGAAGCTCACTTGATGCAATTCGAGCATAAATAACGGCACAAAAATTCCTAGTGATCTACAGGAATTCGAACCTGAGACACCTGCGTCATAGAGCAATTGCTCTACCACTTGATCCATCAGTCACTCGGGGTGGGTTAAAGTTATAGTACTCGCCCTATGATGTAAGTGTCCTGGGTTCGAATCTAATTTGAGTCATCTGGATCTTTTTTGGCATTAAATTTATTTAAATTGTATTCAATGAGCGTCAATTCACTTGATTTCCCGAATCATGAGACTGAAAACCTCATCCCTGTATCAGGGAAATAATAAAGAACATCTACAAATCTTATATTCAAAAAGGCATAGCTCTTCTATAGAATATGTCAGCATTATTATTATATTTTAGAATTCATTTGGGCCATATTGACGTTTTTATGTTTATTAATTTTTTTATTCCCTGTTGTATTAATTCCTTATGAGTAATAACTTTTGTGTTGTAAACATGTTTTTGACATTTCAATGAAAGTGAATAAATCAAGTTCTACACAGTAAAAAATTGTGTGAGAAATAAAGTTGTGTATTTGAAAAGTTGTGTAAATTCACAAGCAATATGGTTGTAAATTGTAAAATTACTATCATAGTGGTGGTACGATACTAACATAATGCTAGTAAAATTATGTATTGTGTAAGGAAATTTGTGTATTGGAAAATTTGTGTGAGAACTGTCAAAATTCCATTGTTTACTATTGCAACTTTTCTAAGATTTGAGATAGATTTTGCATTTTTAACTGCCTAATTGTCTTCTGGAATCATTCATTGGATTCTTAAAATGTGCCTCAGTCGTGAAAAATTAGGAATAATTATGTAATAACAGAAAACACAGGAAGCATCATGTAAATTAGAAAAATTGACGATGCAACTCTTGGCCATTTGCTGAAGAGAAGTAAGCAAGTCGGTAGCGCAGGCAGAAAACACGAGACCATCAACGCAAAGATTATGGGTTCAAGTCTCAGACTCTCTCTTATTTTTTCCTTTTTTTATTCTTTTTTTCTTTTTTTTTCTTAGTTTAATACCGAGACATATCACAGATAATACAAATAAACCGAACAAAATTGCTCTACAATCAAAATTATAGACAGGAAGCCATTTTATAAAATTGAAAATACACAACTTTGCCAATACACAACATTTCCAATACACAAAATTTACAACCATAGCGCTCGTGCAAAAATTACCAATCGTAGTGGTTGTAAATTTTTTTACTGTGTAGTTATCTCGCTTGCTCTTAGACCTAGTACAAAAGAAGATTTGTTATGTAAACATATTTTTGACATTTAAGTGAAAATGAGTGTGATCTAAATCTAGTCATCTCGCACTTTCTTATAGACAGTTTCGAAAACATGTTTACAAAACAAAAGTTATTGTGCGTTGGGCATTATGAGCGGATAACAAGAAATTTTGTTAATAAACATGTTTTCAAAATTTTCTATAAGAGTGAGCGAGATGACTAGATCTAGATTTCACTCACTCTCATTGAAATGTCAAAAACATATTTACAAAACAAAAGTTATTGTGTGCTGGGCATTATGGGTCATTTCCGGGCATTATCGACCGTAGGGAAATTATTTAACTCTTATAGTATCATTAAAAAATATTCTATTATACAAAAAAAAATGTGCGAAGCCTATAATAAACTTTTTTTATTCTTGCAATGTATCCAATAACATGTGACAATTTAATTGAATTCCTCAAAAACAAGTTCTATTTTGGTTTCGATTGTGAAGTAGAAATTTTTGTTAGACATATTGTGTCTGTTATCTTGAACTTGTTCGCAGGGATTTGTGGAATTCACAGGCAATATTAGTGACTGTAAATGCATAATTTTGCGTATTTCTTGTTTGGCTGCCTTCTTGAGAGATTGAAAAAAGACCACGTCACAAATTATAATGACATATCGCGAGTAAATTTGATAGATGAGACGTCAATGTCAATAATATGTGCTATTTTTAGCTGCGTATGAGATAAAATATCTTTTTTTGAGAAATTCTCCCCAGTCTGATTTTTCGATTGGTGCATTAACTTTGAATATTTTCGTGGGTGATCAGTTTTTTTTTTACATTTTTTGTATTTCTACTGGGGAAATTATTTATTGGAAAAAATTTTCCCATGACACCTTCTTATACAAAGAACCCTGATTTTCTATAATCTCTTGAGACATTCTATCATCATATTTATGCATTCATGTCAACAATGTTGAACTTATTGGATAGATCTTATCACAATCAAACAATATTTTCTACGTAATTGAGCACTTTGAGTATAATGTGTGGCTGTCTTAGAAGACACTCTACAAATTATCAATCTCGGTGGTATAATGTTCGTTCACATTTCCATTAACGACTTTTCTGGGTTGTTTTTCGGCTCTGGAGGCATACGATCAATTGGCCTTATATTTTACACAGCTATTAAATGTCAAATAACATTAATTTTTTTTTTCGTCTTATGCGATGTTTATGTTGATAAAAGTGCGAGACAGAGGGAAAGGTATTTAAGATACAAGGTGACGTTTGTTGTTTTTTCTCCATGCGTATTAATTTTATCAGAGTATCATTGTAAAATAGTGCGAATTTTTATTTGATTATCTGTCACCTGTTTTTTTTTTGTTTAAATTACATTGTTAGAAATGGGAAGATAAGTGTCCTTTGAAGGGATTATGCTGGTCATCCTTTTCTCAAATGCAAATCTCTGTAGGTTTTCTGGATGAAAAATCATCTGAATGTGTTTATGGTGTAAAAGATAGAGACACACGATGGAAAAAGGCGAAAAAAGATTGCAGCTACAAGATTATAGGAGTCATTGATGCGATAACCTTGCGACGACAAATGAATTTGTAATATTTTCATTGCTTCACACTTCTTCACGCTGGAATGGGAAAATAAAAGTGAGGTCTCTCGGGAAAATTGACAGCATTTTTTTTGGTTTGGGGAAATAGATTATTTTGTTTAAAACTATTTTTAGATTTTTTTAATTATAAACTTATTGTCGTTGGGAAAGGTAGTTTTTTTTATCTAAATTGAGAATTAGAAACATTTGATGCACCCTGTAGTTTTATTATTATTTAGATGTTATTTAATGTGAATAATATTTTGGGTGCTTTTGGGAATATGTATGTTGAGCTTTTCTAGCAATAAAACTATTCAGCTCATTCTAACATACACGACCTACACTGTGGAAAATGGGAGAGAATAGGAAAGCTGTGGTGCTATTTTTCTATGTATGTATTCAAGGCACGAAATAGCAGAAACTTTTGTGTGTTTGTATGTGTACGTGTAAGATGACGATGATGTAGAAAAACTTGGAAAAGGAGGTGAAGAGCTAGGTAAAACGGTGGTAGACTGTTTAAGAATTATTCAAGTATTGGTGTATAAATGTGAGATTGTGTTGGATTGGTTGCGCGTGTGTGTCGTCACCAAAAGCTCCCCACTTCTCGTGATCCACCGACCGGTTGCTCCTACTCACTCTCTCATGTGACACTGTGCATCTATCCATTGCACTTGACAATTTTTCTGACGACGCAATTTCTGCTCCCAACTTCAGTATGAGTTCGCATTTCATATCGGTTGGATGGTGGTACATTTTTTTACACTGTATCAATTGAAAATTGGACTTTAGGGGTACTTCATTTACCTTTGATTTTGAGTGGTTGTACAACGTTTTTTTGGGTGTAGGACTCTCTCGTGTTGCGCCCAACTAAACCCAAGGATAGTGCTATATTGAGGTCGGAAAAATCAATAGGAAAGGATATTGAATTGGATTGTGTGGTGGAAACACCAATTTTCAGTGCTCTTGAAGTTCAGAAAGGCACCAAAAAGGCGACTAGTGATTAAAACAAAATAAAAGAAAAAAGAAACATAAAAGTTTTATAGATCAATTCTAAGGGAGTTGTTGATAGATTTTCATTAAGAAAAATTTCCCAGTTAGAAAATTAGGGGGAGAATCTGAAAAGTGTAGTGAAAATTGATGTGTTTTCCCAGTTATTGCCACTGAAAAATTTTGAGATAGTATGCGGAGACAAGTATGAAATTCAAGTGACGTGGAATGTATTTTTACAGTGATGTTAAAATACATAAGAATTTAATTGCAACTGTATAACAAAGGTGATTTATATGCAAATCCACAGACACACTTTTTCCATTCTCAAATACATTTACAATCTTTTTCGACATTCACGCGACACAAGGCACACACACGTGCAATTTTTGTGAAATTGAAGCTTTTTTTCCGAGTATTATTCCTCCTGTGGATGATGAATTGAAATTTTTTGGTGGATTTTTCAACAGTGTACAATTGTATATGTGGTTGGGAGATAAATTCACAAAATCCATGAGAAATATATACTGTGAAATTCATGGTGAAATAATTTTACTTGAAAAAAAAAAAAACCGAACCTAGAAAAACCGTGTGCACATTTTCTGATGATCTCTTGGTAGAAATTGTGGTTCCGGTCTTGGAAGTAAATTTGTTTTTATGCAATTCCACACGGAGATTGACAATTTCTCAGTGATTTTCCCATCAAAGTGACATTTGATAAGTACAAACAGAATCACTTCTGAAGTGCTTTGCGTCTGTGGTTGTACCGTAATAATAACGAAGAAAAAATAAGAATCACTTTTTCATCTTGCACACTTGCTAAGAGGAGCCACCAAATGGAAAAGAATTCACCTGGATGAATTTTGCACCTCTGTTTCGGTGCTTTTTTTTGTCAACAAACACTGTCTCCTCTCATTATAATATAACAAATGAAATTTTTCTCTAGGGTGTCCTGTTGTCCCCTTTTAAGAAATATTTTTCGGTTCCTCTGGTGAATTTTAATGCGCGAGATTCAGAGTGCAAAAAAAAGGCAAATTACTGAGCAAAAACAGTGTAGACGTATGTGTGTATGTATGTGTATTTTTTAACAGTGTAGAAATATTTTTCGATCAAGGTGTCCATAAAGTTTGAGATATTTCCATCGCAAGCTGGGACATTACTAAGTGGTGTTAACCAACTAAAACAACAAATACCACCAAATTAGTCAACTTTCCTTCCAGTTTGTGTCATTTTTCAGGTAATTATTCCCTCTTTTAAACGCGATTATCTCTCTTGCAATTTTTCCACCCAATTATTTGCACACTCATCTAAAATGCCTCACAAATATTGACAACTTACATTTTCTCTTAAAAACATGAAGTCTTGGCTTCTATTTCTCTTTCTTCTAAGTACCTTGTGCTTTGAACAGAAGTAAGAAAGAATTATGAAATATTGTATCACCTGTGGCATCTTGGCTAATTCAGTGTCAGGGAGTGAATTGAAAATTAGTTACAATTAAAATGAGTTACAAATTTTTGGAGGCAATGCAGTTAGTGTACATCTTCTTTGAAAATGAGGGAAATATAATTTGGAGTGTCAGAAATTTTATCTTGATTGAATATATATATTCTTATGCTATGTACACAATAGCGTATGCTTTGTAAACATGTTTCTTAAACTATCTTTGAAAGAGAGTGAGACGACTCCAACTAGATTTCACTTACTCTCATTCAATTGTCCAACACATATTTCCGAAATAAGAGTGATTCTGGTCGAGTCATTATGCACAATGCACAATAACTTTAGTTTTGTCAACAAATTTTTGGCATTTCAGTGAGAGTGAGGGAGATCTAAATCTAGTCACCTTGCTTACTCTCATAGGCAGTTCCTTAAACCACGTTTACAAAAGTTATTTTCAATTTGGCATTATGTCCAGCGCACAATAACTTTTGTTTTGTAAATATGTTTTTGAAATTTCAATGAGAGTGAATGAAATTTAGATCTAGTCATCTAACTCTCTCTCATAGGAAATTTTGAAAACATGTTTATAAACAAAAGTTATTGTGCGCTGGTCATTATGCTCAATGCCCAATAACTTTTGTTTTCTAAATATATTTTTGAAACCTACAAAAGTGAGATGAATAGATCTAGATCTCGCTCACTCTAACTGTCAAAACTGACAATATCTGAACTTAACTGACTAGATCTAGATCTCACTCACTCTTATTGAAATGTCAAAAACATATTTACAAAACATTATTGATTATTGTTATACCCAACACACAAAAGAAGATTTTTGATGAAGATGAAGAGGAGGATTGAAGTTTGAAATTATTAAATTTCCCATTGAGGCTGTTCTTAGGGTCTGAAAGCACAGATATAGTTTAGAACAAACTGGAATGTAAAAAAGTAAACTATGTCAAAGAAGTATGACTAAACAGTATAACAATGACATTTGATCATAAAAAAATGCCCTTTTCGACTTTTAAAGGGGTGGCAAAGCATCCCAGGCTTTTGCAAGCGAAATGCTCGAAATCGTGGCTTAGATGCTATACCCCAAAAGTACTTTCGCATCATTTACCGGTTACTGGTTCTCAACCGATTTGAACCAATTCAGAAATCACTCAAAATTTCGGCCAAACCACACCTTAGAAATAATATAATTGAATTTCTGTTAAAAATAAGTAATCGGTTATGAATCGCTCCTAAGTTCGACTTATGGGGGAAGGGGCAGTGTGGGCTCTAGGCGTGGTAGCGGCCGCACGGACGAACAGCGTGACGTCATTTCTCAGAAATCAATTGAAACGCGAAAACCTGTTGAGAAACATGATCCCCGGGAAGTTGAAGATGGAAATTTTGGAGGGTGTAAAAATTGAGGGATTACATATTACTCTCTCTCTCTCTGTGGAGTTCGAGCAGTAAAGAATCCAAAAAAAATTAATGTCTTATATTTTGGTTTCAAAAATCAAACTAAAATTATACTTTTCAATTGAATATTTTACATTTCTTTTCCAAATATATTTTGGCACTTTGTTTATTTATTTATTTATTTGAGTTTAAATAAAGGAATACCAGGACAGAATTATTCAGGGTTTAAATCAAACTCCAAGATGTTTTAGTTTGGCTTTTAGTGTAGTATAAACCCCTATTTAATCAATTAGTCAGTCCCATAGTCACTAAAATATTAATTAGTCTAAAAAAAATAACAAATTGCAGTTTAATTTTCCCTTAGTCTCCTCTAACTTATTAATTTTTGAGCAATATTTTCAATATGAATGAAACGATCAATAAAAGAAGCTATCAGCAAAATAATATATATTTGTTAATTCATTCCTTTATGTGATGAATAAATTACAATGAATTGAAAAAACATTTCAACCTATGCAAATTTTCATTTAATTATTGAAAAATGCAATTTTCTGAATGTCTATTTCTGAAAAAACTGGTTAATATTTTAAACCAAATGTTGTTTTAACCTAACTGTTTGACACATCTTCAAGAGTGAGCGATATATAAATTTGTTGTACCTTGCTCATAAGGCATGAGAATTGCATATGTTTTTACACTGTAATTTATTAATGTTAATAATATAATTAGTTAAATTTGTTTAGTTTTTAAATTAGATAAAAACGAGAGAAATCACAGTCAATACTAAACTTAAAAAAAATGTGAACCAGTGTAAAAAAAAAATAAATAAAAGTTTTATTACTCGAATGTATGGAATTGCATGCCGAGTTTCTGAATTAAAAGTTTCATAAAGTAAATTACGATCACATTTAGAGTGAGGGTTAGGATTAGTATGTAGCTCAAATCAAGAGTTTATTTATTGTTTTTTTTTTAAATTTGAGTAATAAAAGAGCAAATAAAAGAATCTAGCAAACGAAAAGAAAATTAACGTTCTTATAGATGAAAGCTCTATATGTAAAAGTTATAAGAAGCAACAAGCGGGAAACGAGGTGAGAATTAAAATTAAATTGTTTTGCTGTGGAAAACTCATTTAGGAGGCATTATTGAGTTTTCAGCACGAAAAACACTGTTGAAAAATGTGTTTGTGTGTTGCAAAAGACGCTTTTAATTTGTGCATGAATTTCTTTCATGCTGACGTTGAGGAAAATAGCATACAAACATGGTTTTTATTTTATTTGTATTTGAAAGATGGAAATTACCTTTTAATGTGATTGAAGGCATTTTGGAGGCATATTCACAAGTATTATTGTGAGATATTCTTGGTCTAAATGGCACTTTTTTCAGACTGATAGCTGGATAAATATAGCATTAATAATAATGTGCAAACTTTGAAAAAGTATGTTGGTTGCGATAAGGGTTGGAGAGAGAAGAATTTTTGTATGTTCTTTTTTATTTTCACATTTCTTTGCCTACTTTTGCTGTTGTGTGACTTTTTATTATCAGTCACGTCACATTTTGTTGTAGAATGAATTAAAATTTATAATTAAATCAGCATAGTCAAGAGACACTTAAATGCTAATAAGTATAGGATATAGAACATGTTCTCAAAGACATGATTTTCCAAGTGATTTATTGGCTTAATTTTTTTCTTTCTCTCTATTTCTCTTACCATGAATTTCCCATCAAATTCCACTTTGTGTCTGTTTTTTTTTTGTTTTATTTTAATATTTCTTCAAATGTTTAATCGCGAGGAAGTTGAAAAAATATAATGTATCTGGTAAATTGTCTTGAGGGCGGAGGAAATGGAGTCATTGGTGAATTTTATTAAATTCAAGGATGATGAAATAATATAAATTTGAGGGGATTAATTATAAAGAAAAAAAAAGAAGCGTGTTTGCTGAAATAAAATTCGCGATTTTGTTCCATTTTGGTGAATTTTGGATAGAAGACAGAAAAAAGAACTATAGATGCGAAATATTAAATTTTTCCACAAAACACGGTTAGTAAAGGCATCTCATACTAATGTATTCTCTTGTTCTCTCTTCTAATCCTGGTATACATTATATATACATATTTTTTTAAACTATCTCATCTCTCAATTCTCGGGAATTACATAAGTGGGAGATGAGATTGGGGGATAGAGAGCGAATGGTCTATCTGTGAATGGGTAAAACAGAGGAAGAAGATTGCGCGAAAGACTTGACGCGACGTCTCTTGTTCACAGGTGGTATTCGATTCACCATACCGCAAAAGTAATCATTGCAACCTTATCACTGATGAGAAATACACTGCTGAAAATTATGTATGTGGGGAAGAATTTTTATATCTCGAACTAAAAATGAGAGCATATTGTAGAACTTATACGAATTATCTAGGGATGCAATTTCATTTTTTTGCGACTTATTAATTTTGATGTAGATGTACCTGGGGCAAAATGAATGCATTGGTTTTTCAGGACCTTCCAGAAGGCCTGAGAGGTTTCTAGTCAGTCTATTATTATAGAGAATTTACCGTTTTACAACTTTACCGCAGATATCTCTTCTCTATCTAAAGTACATTCTCTTATTTAGAAAAGGTAGCATAGGCGGACTGGAGACGAAATCGTTCACAGTCCACTCTAGAGGAATAGCCTCGAAAAAAAGTTCTAAAACGAAAAAACTGATTTGTGTTCAACGCTTCCAAATTGTTTTTAAAATTTCTAAGTAATATTGGAAACTAGGGCACCACCGAATGCGTGGTAGCACCGAACACGGCGATTTTTTAATTATACATTAGACTTCAGAAGACGAGACCCATATAAATAGATACTATTGGAATGCGTCCATTGATGAAGTGGTCGTCATAGTAGTTTTAGTAATAAAAATCAGTGTTCGGTCCTACCCCATGTTCGGTAATGCCCCGGTTTCCCTCATATAAATTTTGGATAAAAAGCAGAAGATCCCGTTTCTGATAAAAATTGTAATTTCACAGATTTGTTTGTTCGTTTTTTATTACTGTGTCGCCGATTTAGAGATCAAATGGTAAGAAATATCAACTTACAATCTTTGGTGACCCACTCATAAGTAAATATTCTTTTACGAACAATTTATACAATTCGCTATTTTTCTACCTCTTACCTGGTTAGGGATAAAATAATCAGAGATATCAACTTCCTGTCGTCGGTGATCCCCATAGCAGTACGTTATCACTAGATTTTTTTTTTGTTTTTCACATTCGATCTTTTCCAAGTGAAAAAGTAAATGAAGAATGGATTTTGTTTTATTTCGAACCTATACGGCTACATATACAGGCATTCGAGGCATTAGACTAGCTATTAAAATCTAATAATATATTGGGCCAAATTCAGTTAAAACACATTGAAAAAAAATTGTTCGAAGCTTCAGTCGTCTTAAGGGAGCGCGCTTCCCCCTAGATCTTAATTGGTAATGAATATGCACGTGACTTCAATTAATTATTTCTAAGAATTGTTTTCGTTGTCAAATGTCGAATTCCACAGCTAATATGGATTACTTCAAGATAAAGCTCAGAGCAATCGAAAAGCTGGGACACTGCCATTTTTTTTTATTTAATTCGGAAAATATCAAGCGATTTCTTTATTTTCAGATATTTTTTAGAAGTAAATGGAATAATTCGTTCATATATACTCATCTATGATTTAAACCAGTCTAGGCTGTCCTATTTCACTTTTATTTTACTATATAAATTGAATGTTTATTACTTTAAATCAAACCTTTTGCAAATTTCCTCACGCCATTGTAGAGAGGAAGAGACAGAGAATGAAGAACGTTGATTAACAATCTATATAGATAAAAATTAATGTGTGAATTGAGGCAGATATAGAAGCAAAGTGGTGCGAGATTATTGAGTGATGAGGAGAAATAGTGTCAAATTGACAAATGATTAGTTGGATTTACTGGGACACTTGATGATGTGTCTTGTATGCTTGACAAAGAGCTAAAACAAATTGGAAAAGTAAGGAAAAAACAGTGTGTGCAATTGATGAGTCCGAAATGAGGCCAAAAAGGGTATTACTTTGTCTTGTTTGATTTTTTTTTTTTTACCCAAACATGCGACTATAGAATTCCAATATTTGCCATTTAACACCCACAATTGGTGCTGAAAATTTTATTCTTCTATATATGTGCCAGAACACTTAGATATTTTCCAGACACTTTCGAGACACTAACGCCTCCATTTGATCTAGAAATCGACTCGATGGTGTACTTTTTTTTATTCCTCCACCCTTTGTCGTCTATGTTGATCGAAAAGAGCGATGTATGACAAGTCTATAACCGCATTGGAGAATAATTGGACGCCCGCGAATGAAGTGAATCACCTGCGAAAAGGTGTACACTTTATTATAGAGTCACACAAAGGGAGGACAAATGGTGAAAATGGGTGAATCTCGCACATCGTGTTTTTTTTTTGTGACTCTTGACTATTTCGTGTAAAACAATCGCTTTTCTGTGCGATGAATTGCGTCCAAGAGACATACCCAAGGACATCCCGATGAAGACCACAAGAATGATATTACCTCTGGTGTTGCTCATTTATATTTTTTTACTTCTTGAAACTTTTTGGAAGATCTTTTGGCTTGGGTGTTTGTTGTTCTCCAACGAAAGCTCACACCTTTTTTTTCTTGGATTTCTGATGAGAAAATCCAGCTTTATTCCATATGAAATCCAATGTGAAAAATGAGGGCTCAATCAAACACTTCAATTTGCGTCTCAATAGAATGTGGCTCATGTTCAGACCGATTGAAAATTTGTGGGTTTTGCGGAATGTTTCACGATTGTGTGGTTTCTCAGTGTTTGATTATTTCTTGGAAGTCATTGGGTACTTTGAGGTGAATAGAAAATAGAGATAAGAGCTTTTTTTCATTTTCTTGAATGTATATGTAAGGAAAGAAGAAAATTTAGAAAATCCTAAATTCAAAATTGAAATTTATGAAAATTGACAATGATAAATTCTAAATAAAAACTAAAAATCATAAATTAATGGCTCCGGTATACCTTTTAGATCAGGAAAAATTCAGAAGTCGAAATTCGAATCGATCTATGTCATGAATGAGATAGACATATGCAAAACGGGATGTTAATTTTGATTTCGTGAAATTTTTATGATCTAAAGGGTATGCCGGAGCCATAAAAAACGATAATCGTCTATCTCATTTGTTTTTTTTCTTTTAATTCGACAACAAACATGATATCTAGTTATTTTTTTTTTAAATATCGACAAATTTTGAAAGAAATTTATTAAAAAAGTGGAACTGTTTAATATAGGCCATAATAAATTGGTATTTTTGCAATAATTATGATATTTTTTGAGAAGTGCAATTTAAAATATTGATAAAATACTTTGATTTCATAACTTTCAAGTGCTTTAAAAAATAATAAATTTTTTAAGGTTAGCAATTCACATTCGTATATATGTAAATATCAATCTTACAGTTCATCTAATTTCAATCATATTCGGTCTTCACCAGACCTATCAAGAAAAGTTTTTGAGGAAATTGAGGCTTGAGATTAGATACTTAAATTAGATTGATAACACATACTCTTGCTAATTCGGTCTTTTTTAAGATCAAGTTACGTTTTAATTCGGGCGGCTGGCGTTTTAAAAAGGTTTGTTGACGTTTTCATGTTGAGTAATGATTTTTGGATGGAAGAAATAAATTCATATTTAATGTAATTTTTCAGTCATGTTCTAATCCTTCACTATTGAAATTTTTAGATAAATTTCCAGTTATTGTGAAAGTGTAAAGTAATTTCTTCTCATAATCGGATAACATTTCTGTCCCACATGTCCAAATTGAGAAAATCTTTTAGAATTTAGAAAATGCTCGTAAATCGAATAATCCACTATAAAGTTAGTAAAAATTTATATTTTTCACAAACATTGTTCGTAGCTTTATCACTTGACAAGTATTTTTGATCTTTTACAAACATATGTTCGTAAATATTCGTAAGCACACAAAAAGTGTTCGTAAAATTTTGTCATTTGTACGTAAGGTTTTATCAGACAAACAAATGTATGTAAAAGAAAAAAATTCTCGTCAAGTGACCATATTACGAACAATGTCTGTGAAAGAAGTACAAACTTTTACAAACGTTTTAGTGTATTATACAATTTAGGAACATTTTATAACTCGCCAGTTGGAATTTAGAAACATTTACGAAAATTTAATGAATTTTTATTTACAATTTTTAAGTCTTCGGGAACAGGGCTAAACTTCCAATCTGAAACCCGTGATAATTTATATTGTAAAACTATTCATATTTTTATTTAAAATACGAAAATTGTATTTGTTTATATTTAAAATCATTCTAATATTACAGAATAAATCCAAGCTCTATAAATATATTGTAGTAAGTGCAATATATTATTTTAACAAAAACCTTTTTATGGAACTCATAAAATATTATTTATGATTGGATATTTTCAGCTACTATTAATTTGGTTTTCGTGACAAACATTGATGATTTATAAATTTGTATTCGTAGTATTAAAAATCAATCTCCATTTAAATTCTACGAGAAATTAAAGTAGTTAACAAATAAAAAAGAATTTCATTTACGTTCTCCCAGGTATTAACGGCGGACCAACTGTCCTAATAATCGGATTTTATTTTCTCAAATTCAATAGTTTATCATTCCAGTAATGATATATTTATATCAAGTAAACTGTTGATAGCCTATAATATGTAGGGGCAAGTGCCCTTGCTTTGCACTATCCCAAGCTTCATAATGACTATTTTTCCTATGTTTCTGAATAAATGTGACTCCGTAATATATTTTAAAAACAGGACACTGTCCCCAATTTTTAAAATGTGGGTGTGATCAGTCACATTTATTGAAAAACAGGAAAAAATTAGTCATTATGAAGGTTGGGACAGTGCAAAGCACGGGCATTTTCCCCTATCTGGTGCGTCTGCCGTCATTTTACCCATTATTGCATTCTCAACATCTCACTGGGATATGAATGGGTTCTATTGAAGTTTAATTTATAATTTTGCATAGTGAATTCTATGTTATACTGAAAATTTCAAACAATTTTATTTTTCATGAAATTTTGAGTATAAATAGCGAAGAGATTTAGCGACAGAGGGAAGAGATTGTTGGAAATGGACGATGAGGAACATTAGTAACACTTCTATTTCCATAAATTTCCATTTTATACTTTTCAGCTGTGTGGCTTTTCATTGGATTTTTTTCCAGCATATCATTTCGAGGCCTCCAAGTGCTGGGCCTATTTTTTCGGGTACTATCATATTATCGTATGTGTGTAGAGAAGAAAAAAATCAACATTTTATAGTGCTTCTAGTCAGTAGTAAAGAAAAATTAGGAATAGATAAAAAAGAAGTTTGACAAATTGGTGCGCGATTTGCAAATGAAATGGACATTATTTTATCTGTTGAGTGTATAAGATTGAGATTTGAGAGAGCATATAAGGGAGCATAATGTTATGAAGGAAAACGCTAATTCAGCAAGACGTTAAATTACATAATGAGTGTGTAACTTCTGGAAACAAACTAGTTACTCTCTACAATTCTTTTTTATCTCTCTATCTCTGTCTTTCGCGTATTCGCTGGAGCTTTTCTAGGAGAACATTTTGTGATTATTCTTGTGGCACCTTCACACGAACACTTTGGATGTTAACTTGGAAGGCAAGCTAGAAGTTAAGTAGAGAAGAGAATAAAATGTAAAGCCACAAGAGTTACTACTATATACTGAAAAATTGACGGGGAAGAAGAGGAACAGACGGAGATATTGATGGTATGTTGTACACCTCGGTTTCAGTGTTGTTTGTTTGCGATTATGACTAACGTATTAGAAGCGCGAGAGAATCGGGAGGAAATAAGGAATTGGTGTGAATGAGACGGACATCAAACATTGATACCTTACAAGTACACTAAATGGGCAAGAGTGAGAGTGAGATGGGAACTTGAAAGAGCAAAAAAATAATTAGATTCATATGTATGAAACAACACAAAGCCACGGAGCCACGCAATCCAATTAGAGACTATGAATTAATGGGAGATATGCTAGAGTCAATTAAAAATATAAAAGTCTAAAATAATATTTAGAAAAAAAAACAGATAGGCAACCAAGACTGAGTGTGAATGAGATGGTGAATAGTCATTGGAAATTACATTGTCTATTTTTGCCATCTGGCCATCTCTCTTAACCCAATGCAAAGCTCATTTGAAGGAGTGAGTAAGAAGTTTTCTTTGATTCCACTACCTTTCAAAAATACTTTTCTCAATGTGTGAGAGACTCTTAATTCTAATTTTCATCATTAGCGAATTATGTGTGTGTTTTTTTATTGCTAATTTTTCGCAGTGTCTTCCTGCAACTAGCTCAGTAGAAAAAAAGAAACACAATTAAAACAGGGATTTTTTCTCCACATTTTATAAAAAAAAAGGATTTATTTGAAAATAATAGAATGAATTGGTGGCAATAGCTGAAGTATCTTACAGAGTTATGACAATAAAATATTTACGGTAAATGTTAAACGAGGCGGAGAGATGAGTGACCAATAAAGTTACCCAATTATAGTCACATTAAAGTCAACATGTACATAATTATTTTTTATTCCTTTTTGCTAAATGCCAAGAAAGAGATTTTTTTCAATATCTGTGGTTTGTCCAAGGATTTAGGTAGGGCTAAACCAGTAATTGCTAAAAAGTGACAGATTTTCTTTTGGAAATTAAGATACAAACTTAAAAGAAGTCTTTTAAAGCAATTTAACATATTTAAGAATATCGTGTTAACCAGATTTATCTTTAATCTTTAAAATCTTTAAACTCCTAAATCGTTTATACGAATTTTTGGGTTCTGAAGAATTGCAGTATTTCATTTACAGAAAAGATTATCAATTTCTGGCAATTAAAACCCGAGATATGGCAATTTAAATATTTTTTTAGGGTACATTTACCTTTTCAATATCTCAGATTAGAATATTTGGATGAAATTAATTTAAGCTATTTAGATAAATACAAAAAAATACAAAATTAAGTGGTGCTTCAAAAATGGTGGAAATTGAGTTGTAGGTAGATGAGATATACCCATTTCTAGGTATGTGTTGATACTTAACCTTTACGGAAAACTCTAAATTGAAACTTTAAATAGTTCTCTTTAAATAGACGGGTGATTAATATAATAATTTTTAAGAGAATATCAAATTCGGGATTTACTATTTCTTTCTGAACTGTAACATATCTAGCAAGCTCATTTTACAACTTTTTGGTTAAAAATATCTTAGCTTAGGAATTGATCGGCCTCCTGCAAAACAAAATGCTTTGATTTGAACATTTTTATACCCTAGACACATTTTCGATTTAAGCAGGGAGACGGCTTAACGTAATTATAATCAAAATAATGATTTAACTAAATTCCCATCAGTTTCCCACTATTTAAGCTGTTTCCTGGCTTAGGCCAAGAGACAGATTAGTCAGAAACTGATGGAAGTGTAATATGATCATTATTTTGATTATAATTATGTTAAGCTGTCTTTTGGCTTAAGTCGTAAATGTGTCTAGGGCATTATAGTTTGTAAATATCCAAGAGAAATGATTTTTTATCGGTTATAAATAGTTGGAAAAAAAATTGTTTCTCCCAATCAATATTTTCCTTTCTGTATCCAGAGTCATAGAGGACGTGAAATAGTTTTGGGTGGTAAAAGGTATTTCTACAAAGTTTGTGTCCAATCGGATGAGGTCGGATTCCACCTGATGATTATAAAAAAGAATATCAGTGGAACTATGTTAAACATTGTAAGAACTTAGCATAAAATTAATCCTATAGATTTGATAAAATGATTTGTCTTATAATTTACAACTTACAATAATCCTAAATTTTGCTTGAGTTACTTTGTAGAGTGAGAGACAATCAAAATTATTTTTATAAGTCTCGTAAATTTCATTTAAATTTTCAACCAAATTCTGCCCACTTTTCTAACTGAATATCCCCTTTGATGCAATTAAAATGATATAAAATCTCGATGTGGGGAGATAATCTGAGAGATATGTCATGGTGCCAGTGTTGTGAGAAATACCAGAGATTCTTCTGGATGTGCATATTAAACTGGATAAAGATCAGGGGAATAATTTGTGAAGATAACGCTACATGACTCGAGGTGGGCGTCGACGTGTTAAAATAGCTTTGGCGAATTAGCATAAAATTGCCCAAGAAAGTGAAGATCTTGGGCCTTTTAATGTTTAATTTTTTTTGTGGGCAAATTTATAAAATCACCTGGAGAAATTCTGCGGGAGCTCCATCACGAAATACCATGAGAGTGACCTATAATTTATCATCCGACATAGCCCTCAATTGTTTTCTTTGGCCACAGAGAGATCATGGTCAAAAATCATAAATGGTTCTGATGTTTGGTGCTTGGGAGCTACGTGATTCTCGAGACAGATGCAATTTCTGGAACCGCTATGGACAGACCGGTTTGACGGATGATGATTCTGTGTGTGGTTTTTCGTTAGACATCTATCTTCTTTTCTTCATCTCGCGATACCCTCATATTGGGCTCCATCTTCAGTATGAGAGTGAATGAGATGGGGGACATTTGGTTAATTGGCCAGGAGTGTATGAGCGAGATGATTGTGCCTCAGAGAGGATTATGTGCCCAAAGATGTTTCACTATTTGGTCAGTGTGTTTATCTACTTTTTCACTTGGGAAGCCACAGATTAGATGATCAACTTTGGGCGCTTTTTTTGCGTTTCACATCGAAGTCAGAGGTTGATAGAGAGGAATATGAGATAAAAATTGAAATTTTATGTCTTCTGCGGCTGGATGATGAAAGATTCTAATGATGGTGCTGGGCGACAGTGTTTTCTCATCTTGCATTTTTCTTCTTTTTCTTTCAGGTGGCTGGCGTTACAGCGACCACGGAGCGTCCTTCTGCTCCACCAGCGCCTTCACAGGGTCCATCGCCCGTGCAGCTAACAGATGAACCCCACATGTCAATTGCGGCAGCAGAAAATGCAGGGTAAGTTAGAATTCAATTTTTTAAAAACACCGACATATAACTATAGTACGTGAAAAAGCTTCCGTGGATTTAAAACCGTATTTATCTATATCACAAATACTGACGTATTAGTTTAATAAGATTTAAATAGGTGGTTTTAGGGCGTTATCACACTTGCACATTAAAATTTTAATGTGATTCACATTAATTGTCGCTTGTGAGCGTCCAAATATGTTATTTGAGTCTTTGAGTCACTTAATATTTGGGGTTTTTCTATTTATTGATAAAGAAGTGGACTTGGCCTGCAAAAATAAGTTTAAATTTACCTAAATCATAAATATTTTTCACATTAAAAAATTAAAGAGAAAATTGCATTAATTTTTCGCATTAATGCTATAAATCAATTTATATCAAATTTTGCGGGCCAAGTCTACCTTTTTATCAACAAATAGATCAAATTTTGAATACAAAATAATTCAAACACACAAATTACACATTTGGACTCTCTGCAGCGACAATTAATGTGAATCATATTAAAATTTTAATGTGCAAGTGTGATTACACAGTAATTCTTATAATTCTTATTCTTATTCTCCTTAATAAAATATTACATCCTCTGATCGGGCTCTCAAACTTTCCCAAAACGCCTTTTGCCACTCCTTGATCACGAATACATAGGTGGCTTAAAAGCTTTGCCATCCGTTTCTTGTTAAAATCCTAGAAGAATATTCCCAATAATCAAAACATCAGAAGATGTGGTGAGGAAGGGGTGACATGATAACTTCTTTTCGCGCTTTCCCTTAGATTGATAACTTCATTGTTAAGTAATCATTAAAATAAAAGAGGAATGGTAAATCAAGAACGATCAATATATTTGCACCCTATACTTTAGTGT
This sequence comes from Phlebotomus papatasi, assembly GCF_024763615.1. NCBI lineage: Eukaryota > Metazoa > Arthropoda > Insecta > Diptera > Psychodidae > Phlebotomus > Phlebotomus papatasi. The sequence continues at coordinate 56,115,262 of NC_077224.1, forward strand.
TTGAAGTATAAACAAAAAATGTGCCATATTTTACTGCTTCAGGGCGACCAAATGTGAAAATATCTATAGAATTTTCGCATTATGACCAACTTCTATCGACTTGCATTGCTCCTTTTGTTCTCAGATGAAATATTAGTCCCCGTGGAGGCGCCTGGTGAAAGCTCTCTCTCTCCTCGCTCTAAATTCAATTCCACTGAAGTTTGTTCAGTTTAAATGTGATCATCTTTGTTCAAATCTCGTAAAAAAATCTTGAGTTAAATTTGATGTGGAAAATGGTAATTTTTCCATAGAGAAATATAGCATAAAGAGAATTGGCAAAAATCGATTGACTAAATTGAGTCATATCTGCAATAAATCTTAAGATTTATATAATATAATAGAAAAAAAACCATTATTATTCACTTGTGGGCACTATTTGGTGAAAATGGGATTTTCTCCTCATTTGTAATCTTTTTTTTGTATAAAATTATACATATTTTTTAAATATATGACTTTGTTGGTGAAATAAATTATCATATAATAGCAAATGAATTATGGGAATAAGCTTTTGTCAAGAGGTCCAATTAATTCAAGTTGATCTTTTAATTGGGGTTTTTTGCTTGTGTCTTGTGATTTACAAGGGAATTTGTCATGTTATTGCTGTGCAGTTCTTTTTGTACATTTTTAAAATTTATCGATTTGCCAAAATTATATTTTTCTGTCTGTTAAAAAATGGGATTAGGGTGGTATTAGATAATTTTATGCGATGTCACATGGGGTTTCAAAATGGAAATTGTAATGGGAATTTGCATAATAATCCAAGGGTGCAATTTAATATGTCTTAAGACTTTCTGAGAAAAGAAAAGTCCTCAAAGATGAGTATTTTAAACAAGGGAATTATCCCACAGTTCTGAGATAAATCTTTGAGCTTTAAAGTGTTACATCGACCTTTAAATAATAATCCGTATTCTACGATAAAGTTTTTGAACTTCATAGTTTATTGAAATTACATCTATGAGGAATTCTCGAATTTCAACAAATATTTTCCATATGATTAGGGGAAGTGTTTATAGTTTGGGATAGGGTGCATATATAAGCACCAAGCTTGCAGTGCAATATTTTCAATACAAATTCAAGGTTTTTGTTAATTTCTTTCCAGAAGGGTTTTAGAAACTTGACAAGCAATTTATCGTCTTAGCTTTTTCTAAAATTATTTTTATTACCTTTAAAAATGAGTAAATGTATAAGCATGAATTTTATTGTAATTTTGGACACCTTGCCTGTAATTTTGGACACTTTGCTTGTAATTATGACCATTGCCATCCTCTTCAAGAACACAATTTACCAACTTCTATTCTTGTTTATGAGAAGGAACCGTAGGATATTGCAAATGGCCCGTAAACTTTTTAAATAACAATATGGAACTGTGATTGTGTCCCTGAGTTCTTATGCTATTTTTCCTATCGCTTGGGTCAAATGATTAACGAAAATACTTATCATTTTGTTTTTGCGCTTGGAATCTAGGCAAACCCGTTTTTTTCCGTTTTATGATACAAGGGTGCCAATATAACTGATTTATTTCTTAATATGGGAACATTTGTTCTTCTTTATATGCCCGATAATCCTTCGGACTGATGGAGTTCGTACAACTGACACCAGGGCCGCTGTAGTCTCATATGTCAGAAAACATGGAAAATCGAAATTTTTAGGAACTTTAATCAAAAATATTTCAAAAACTAAATATGTCCTTAAAATTTTGTTTTATGGGTTTTATAGAGAATTTTATTAGGCACATTTTCGTACATGTGCAACTTTTGCCTCAGATTGTTTTTTAGCCTCGATATTGAGGTTCAGACAAAAATCGCTATCATACCACTACTGGTGAATCTCTGACAAAATTGTGTGTTTTTCACATGAAGCAAATCATTATTAACATGAATTAACACAATATTCAATGAATATTTAATAATATTGCTAAAAAATATCAAAGAAATATTATTGGTACTTCACTACAGCTGAATGAGACTGAATTACACAAAAAGTTATGTCGTATTTCTCATAAGGAAGTGCTCCCATGGACATTTCAACAAAGCAATTTTAATTCAAATTATATTCAAAAGTGATCGAATTTGATGAATATAGTGTTAAAATCTCCTAAAATAAATAAATATTGAGGTAGAATACATTATTCATTAAATAATAGAAGATAATTCTATAATTTTAAGCAATTAATATGTAGTGTCCAACTTTACCCTCAAAGTGTCCAAAATTACAAGCTGTCCCAAAATGTAAGCAGTTCCTCTATTTTCTCCAATTTCTGAAATACTTTGAAAATGAAAAAGAAACTTACATTTTTAAGTTTTCTTTGGAATGAGTTTGAAAAATTTAGAATACCTCCCTTTTTTATATAAATCTTTACGATAAATCTATATTATGCCCCTTTACTTCAAAGAAATTGTCTAAGCAATCAAAATAGAATAAAATTTTGAAAAAAGAATATTTTTAATAATAAAGTTTAGTAACATTAACTGAAAATGTATTAAATTCTCTTTCCAAAAAAAATCACAAAAACTGAGTTAGCCCAATTTTCAAGGAGCGATATGTATCCCATTTTGCCCTTAAATATTTAAGTTTATTATTGTGATGTTTATAAGAAGCGAGGGAAGTATGTTATGATAGAATTGCTGGACAACTTACTAACTTGGCGAACTTGCTCTTTTTTTTGACTGGCCTAACCGCAATGAGATATAAAGCATATTGTAAAACTAAAATTTAAGTACATAGAATAAACTAGAGAAGGGACGTTTAGGTTTGGTCCAGTTACGAACCTTCTTATGGCCTTGACAGACCTGAGGATTAGCCGAGAGACGGCTTAGCGTAATTATCTTAGAAATAATGGTTAAATTACATTTCCATCATTTTCCACTAAGCCGTCTCTCGGCTTAAGTCGTAAGTGTATCTATAGGGTATTACACAGTTTCGCAAGAGATACTCAGCCCGAGTCATCAAAAGGCTTCTTAGCATTCCCATGGGTTCTCAGGGTTTTTTTTCAAGATTTTCTCTACTTCAGGTTGTTTCTGCAGGTTTCTGTAGTTCATAGGAGCTCTCACGTACTCAGGTGAATTTTCGTGAGTTTTCCGTATTCTCAAGGATTAACAAGTGTAGTTCCCAAAAAAATTCGCATTCCGACGGTTTTAGAAAATCCACTGAAGTTCTGAGGAATTTTTGTATTCGTATTCGTTTGAGAAAATATAACCCAATTAATACTATAGAGATGTTTAGATTTCAAGTTTTCCTGAAATACGTATTTGTATAACTTCACGACAGTAATCATGGTAAAAAAGCAAACTAACCGTGAGAGTAGCAATTTTTTTATTATTGTAAGGGTATTCTTAATTTCTAATCCTAAATCAATGTTTTGGGCACGCAATGGAAGTGATAATGGACACTGGGGCGTATTCTGATATTTGGTAATTTGTCCTCTAAGTGGAGAAATTGAGAAAATCGCAACATTTTAGTAAGGTTGACATAATTTTTCCTGCTCGATGAAGTAGTTCCTTCGGGATCGACCCTCTTCTTCAGGTTTAAGAATTTTGTAATAATTTGAAGTGAAAAAATATCTTTTGAGTGTCAGATAATTTATTCGTCCTTACAGTGTTAACTAAACCACTAAACTTTAAATTATTCTCAATTTTTTCATAAACTATGATGATTTGCTTATACGTTAAGTTTATTGGATAGATTTACTGGATTTACTATTTTTTCTTTCATCTCCCGTGACACTAAATTGCATCATGTGCATGTATTGAGACACTTTCTCATGTGAAATTTCTTTTTTATTCACTCGCTTTTTCGCGATCTTAAGGCGTGGATTGAATTTTTCTCGATGCATTCTCTTCACTTTTGATATTGTGTTTTTTTAATCTTTCTTTTCTCTTATTTTTCATCTCTTTGGTTTAATTATGCGTGTATGAGAGAGATGTTGAGTTTGAAATGAAAAATACAATTATGAGATTAGATAGTGCAGCTTATGTGAAGTTTCCAAGAGAAGTATATATATATGTGCAATTTTCACGGTGAGTGACGCACTGAGTGAATCTATTTGCGTGACTAAATGCAGTTTCGAATGCACTTTCTGGGGAGTGCAGGAGAGTTAAAGGAACAAAAAACGCTATAGAATGAGAGGGATAATGAAACAGAGAGACAGATTATTTTCATTGCATTTTGGTGTTGATGAGGAAAATAGAAAGAGAGGAAAGAGGAAAAACGAGAAGAGTGACGGAGAAAAAGGACCAAAATGACTCTACAAGTGTGTTGTGCTGCTTTTTTTCTTCTTCTTCTTTTCGGCACTGAGCCGCTTCTATTCTCATCCGCAGATTAATTATCTCCCTCTTGCTCTTGCATTTTATGTTGGAGTAAGATAGATGATGAGAAAAGAGATACAAAATATAAAAGCTGCAACAATGTCAACGAAGTGCGCAAGATGAGACACTTGCCTCATTTTCAGCGCCGTCTTTCGCGCACTTTCGCTCAATGTCGTGAGCTTTTGACTTTTTTTGTTTTTCTTTTTATACATTGCAAATCCAAATGGTTTTCCATCTCGACTGGTGTTTGTGTTTCTCCTAGAGATGGATATTGTACCCCGAAGCGGCGAAAAGGTAAATTAATCCGTAGATGGAAGGAAAAGAAGAAAATAAAACAACCCCGAGGATTCGTGACAATTCACATGAAATGTGACATTCCCTTAATGCCGGGGATATCTTCTTGTATTACTTTCATGGGGTGTGGATGGCATATTGTGAGGCTGGAGAATGTGTCAGAAAGGATAAACAAGGATAAAGATGACAGAAAAAATATTCATCATCGAGAGATTTTGTTATGATGCAACAAGAGAGAATTTCACAGTTTTCACTTTCAAAACCAAAAAAAAAATCATTGTGTAAGATCATTTTCATGTTCGAATGAGATTTATGAATGAACAAAAGAGATCGAGAGAGGAGAAAATTTAATTCATTACTAAAGTAAACTACTTTTTCCATTCGTCATCAAATGTAAATTACATTAGACAGAACTAACGTCTTGTAACTGTGATTTTTTATAGGGGAACGTGGGGCGGTTTCATGCAATTTTATTTCTTTTGATAGCATCTGTCAAATACAAACTCTACCCAAGCTAACTATGTCCTGTTTCTTTCTATTGTGTCTTAACTATTCAATTCAATCGACCATTGCAAGTCATATTTGAATTTTTCCTACCTTTAAGACAGGGGTGAGCAAAAACCGTTTGAAACCGAATAAACGTCAAAATAAGTTTTTCCAAATGGCGTTTTGACCATTGACGTACAATTTTTATTTGATGTTTGATAAACAGTAGGTGAAGTCTTGAACCTGAAGCTTCAGATGATAAAAGTTACGTATTATTCGTTTTTTAATGTTTTTTTTAAAATGAATTTGAATTTGAAATGTGAGGTAGAAAACTATCTATTCAAATGAATATTGCATTAATTCAGATTTAGTAGGGAACTTGGAAAATATTTAATGGTACGAAACTTCCGTCATTTAAAATTCCAAAGCATTTCCGTAAGCTTTTGTCGTATCTGCGACCCCTTATGCCCTAGACACATTTACGACTTAAGCCGAGAGACTGGAAAATGATGAAAAATACGTCTAACCGTTATTTCGAATATAATTACGCTAAGCCGTCTCTCGGCTAATCCTCGGGTCTGTCAAGGCCCTTATATTCACATAGATACAGGAAGTGATTATAAAATTGTCCCACGATGTGATACCAATTTCACTTCCTAAACTAAGTGAGATTAGTCGCGGTCACTTCACTAAAGCTTAAATTTAATATGTATATATCTCTATGGCTTATACGGTCAGTGAACCAGGGTTTCTGCCGTTTACCTGGGGAGACCGGTTGTGAAGTCGGTCGGCAGCCGCAAACAGTTGATTGAAATAAATTTGAATTGAATTGAATTGAATTTTGCTGAGGGAAGATTTTCACTGGTGGGCGCCAGGTCTTTAAGAGACGTTCTTTGAACCAAGGACCTATAGCGGGTATTTCGTAGGTAAGGGAATAGAATGCTGGCACAGAAATATCTGGGCAAAGAACATGTCGGTTGAACTGCACCCTTCGAGCCTATTTGCTGATCCAACCGACGAAATCCATGACATATGTGGTGGATTAAGTTTTATTTATGAATTATCTTATTGTCATTCAATTCTTTAGCTTCTCTTTGTTGGGACCTTTAGGCCATTCTTACTCTCATGCTGAGCAATTCCCTAGAATATGTCGCACTAGTAGGTAAGGTTTAATTTCGAGTCGTTTCAATTCCCAGAAATTTTCACTTCAATACGAAAATTCTACTGCTAACCGATACTAAATTCAATGAAAACCACCTTTATCATCAATTCCATCTACTACTCCCAGAAAATTGAGAGGATTTGGAGCGTTTAGAGTCTCATTGACTTGCCACGTAACCTTACTTTTTAAACTAGGAAAGTTTAACATTAAATAACTATATTCTATAGAGTTTTACGTTAGTTTTTTGTAGCAGGTCTACTTGAAGTTATGCCCTTTGTTGCTGGGAGCCTTTATTATTGGAGCGTTAATCCACAATGGAAGAAAACTTTTAAACTTTCAATATCTGTAGTTTATTTATGCCCAGCGCACAGTAACTTCTGTTTGTAAACATGTTTTTAAAGTTTCCTATGAGAGAGAGCGAACTGACTAGATATAGATTTCAGTCACTCACATTGAAATATCAAATACATATTTATAAAACAAAAGTTTTTGTACGTTGGGCATTACGATAATTTCTTAAAATTTTCGTTTTGGTAAAAATTCAATTAGTAGACTCAACATATATATTCTATAGTCATTTATACGTGAGCTGCCCCACCTTCCCGTAAACCTTTATAAAGAGAATTTCTTTTCTATAGCGATCAATGATTTCGCTGTTATCCTTTTTGTCTGACAGGAGAACTGGAACAGTAGTAAACATAGAGTAGTTATAAACACTACGACTTATAGACCTATATGAATTCATTGACAGTATGGAGATCCTTGTTCACTGAAGAAATGAGCGATATAAGTCCAAGTAGTGTCCACAATAAAATAAGTATTTACAACTACCCCATGTTTACTACTGCCCTAGTTCCCCCTACTTTGCAATTTTCATAAGATTAATGGATCTGAGAACTTAGATTTGAGAAAATTCCTGGAAAAAGAAACGATTTGCAACTTTAAAATTATACGTAGGCCCATTTTATATAGTTTTCCACGTGTCCGCCTCAAGATTAAGTTTTTTAGTCTAATGTTTCTCCCACAAGTATATAGTAGACACTAGTTGTTTTTTCTCTGCATTTTTATTACTCCACAACAATTCATTCAATGGCAGTACAAGACTCAAAGTATTGTGTAAGTGATATTATTAACAAATCCCAAGCAACTTTTCAACTCAGCCACTCGAATGGGGTATTAAGGCAACAGAAGCGGGGACACACCATGAATAAATCCATACATTTTTGTTTTTGGTGGCGCTGTATGTGTACTTATGCTTTTTTTGCGCCATGGAAAGCTTATCGTGATAAATTTATCTATCTCACTTTGGCACGCATCACGTGTTGGATTGACCGAGTGAGATGAATATATTGATTTGGATGTAGTGTGATGGTGTCTGTGTGAGATGCTGTGGAGCTCCCCATGAGAGTTGGCCCAAAACGAGACGATCGGGGGAGAGAAATGTGCCGTGTTGTGTCGGCGTCGCGCAACTTTATAAATATTGATCGAGCTTTTACTTGGTCGATTCTGCCTTCATGGATTTGTCGTGTGGCGTCCCCGAATTTATACTGTCATCTCACTCATATGCATGCAAATTCATTAGACTGTTTCACTCTGGCATGGCTCTCCAAGTGGGATTGATACGAAATGATGACGTCACATTTGGCATTAAAGTTTCGTCGCATCTGTTTTGCTCTCTCCACCACACTCTCATGCAAATTCCACGGCGAATGTGAACAGCATTTTTGGGGGACAGCAGCATCCAGCATTTCATACCATCATACTATTTTTCAACCATTAATTCTAACTTCTCTAGATCATTCTTTCATCCTGTTCTTGCCATCCATTTCGTGTGTTCTTGCAAGGGGAATACTTCTTCGTGCCCCACAAAATGGGATGATCTCGCAAATTCATCATTCCGTGCTTCGTTTTAGCTTCCATTCTTTCAATTAATATTATTGGAGTTATTTTTACATCTTTGTATTGCTGCGAAAAAAAAATGTCACGAGAAAGTTCTTCTCAGGGCGATTTCATTGACTATTTCCATGGAAATCGTGAGATTATTCAATACACGCCATTACTCATACACCTGAAGCGTGTGTCGCCTAAAATGGCAAAAATTCTCTTGTTGAGTGAAAAATTATCTCGTTAATGGAAGGACATACTGGCGAGATTCTCCATTTGACCACTTGAAGGAATAATCATGGGGCTGGATTATGTTAAAGAGATGTTAACATAACTTTTATTTTATTATCTTCTACTGTGTTGAAACAGCCTTTAGAGCAAAGGGTTTAATAACAACAATTTGTAGACTTTTTATTTTGTAAATTAGGCTTTAGAGTCTTCCTACACTGAGAAAAAAATGGGGATGCGATTAACTTTTTTTCCTCATAACTTTAACACTTTTTAGGTGTAAAAATATATCAACATTCTTTAATGTTAATTTTACACCTTTTGAAGGGTAAAATTATCATGAAAAAGTGTAACTTTAACCGGTAATATACCTAAAAAGCATAATATTTACACCGATTTGGGATCCGGAATGTTATTTTAACTTTTTCGGATTTCTTTCAGTGTATACAGTTAATGTAGAATTGTTAGATGAGTTTTTGCAATGGATAAGTTAAAGTTAATAAGTGGTAGAAGTATAGTTAATAAATGCTTAAATGGTAGACGCGAGATATTTTCAAAAATACACTGAAGAGAACAAGAGAACGCCGATCAAATTGGCAAGCGCCCGAGCAAGAATCCAAATCTTAAGCGCATTTTCCCCATGTCTCATTTTACTTCTCGAACTCCACAAAGGGAGCACTATGTATAATCCCTCAATGTTGAATTACATAATATATTTCTACTTCTTTCCACTCAAGGGGTCGTATTTTGGTAGAATTTTGGAAATCTTAAGTTTAACTTTTTTGACGTCACGCTGTTTGTTCGTCCGACTGTTACCACGCCTAGAGCTCAAGCGGTTAGAGATAGAGATTTGGGACCTTCGAGAGATCCCCTATAAGTCGACTCTGGAACCATTAACATGCCATTCATTGTCCCCCAAACCCTCCCTTTCTCTTGCAAAATCATGTTTTTTTGGGATTGCTCAAATTTATTTATAGGATTACCCAGGTGGACATTTAATTCTTATATGAAATTACCGTTAAATCATTCCAAATAACAGTTTTTCAAAGTCATAAGTTTAAAAAAACTCTAGAGAGCGTATTTCCCAATCAAATGGTATTATGTTTGGGATCGTTGAGTCTGACTATTACGATAACTAAACGACAACTACTTTTTATCTGGTGTTTTGGGAAAGGTTTTGAGTGATTTATAAATCGGTTCAAATCGGTTGAAACCCGGTAAACAATAAATAATTTGAAAGTAATTTTTAGGTATAGCATCTAATGGCCTCTACACCCTCTACACACTAGGAGAAATTTCTCTAAAAAATGATTTTTTAAAGAAAATTTCCCCTATCCTTGTAGGCAGAAACGTCAGAATTTTTTAAAAAAGGCAATTTTTGACGAAAATTGCTTCTAGTGTGTAGACACCATAAATCACGAGTTCGAGCACTTCGCAAAGCCTGGGATGCTTTGCCACCCCTTTTTGTGATAGACTTTAATATTAATGTGTTTCCGTTGCAATTTTAACTTAATGAGGTACATCAATGTGCTGATCTTCAAGAAATTTTGTTTTATGATTTTTTTTGTCTGACCATCAATACAGAAATCAAGAAGATATTAGTTGATTAAAAAATACTTAAGCTTCACAAAGTCTTGTATTACTTTTATAAGAAAGATGTTCTTTAATGATTTGTAATTTTCCATCAAAAGCTTCATTAAAATTTTTTACCAGTTTTAACTAGTTTTATAAGGGCAATATCCTTTTACATTCATCATTTCTATCTACATTTATTTTGCATCCTGTGAGATAGCATAACAAACAAAATAAAATTATGGGCTCAATTGACGAATTATTAGAAGTCTTTCACAAGTCACCTGGATTTATTTTGTATCTAAAGGAAGATCTCACTAAGACTCCAAGTTTATATTTTTTTTTATCGTTCAGCCTCTAGTTTTACGAACAACTAGGCAAACAGAATAGTTCCGATTATGTTTTTTTAATTTAATAAAAAAAAGATTGTGGTACATACATTGCTTTGAGTTACTTAACAACGAACTAGAAAGTTATTATTTTTGCAGTTGTTTTAGAATACTATAATGCTGACAAGGATATATCGATCGCTCAGAATAAGAAACGAATAACTCGCAGTAGACAAATTTTACAGGAGAGCGATTTGAAGCTGAGATTTTACATACATAGTTATAGGATAACTGTTGGAATAGTTATCTTTCAAGTATAATATTCATAGAGAAAGAGGGCATAAAGAAGTATCTGAAAAGCGAGTAAATCGAATTTTGAAAAAAAAAAAAAACAAATTGTTCGACTTATTATCCTGAGTCATCGATATATTTTCTAATATTTAAGGTATCATTATAACTTTTAACAAATTTCAATTTCATTTTAAAATTGCAAAATTGCTCCCAAATTTCGAATTCAAAAATTAGCTGATTGTATGTATGTTAACATTTCTATACCCTTATTCATCATTCAATGGGGATTTTCTTTTGTTAATTAGAACATCTGGAACCAACAGATAATCTCAGCTGAAATACCAAAAAGTTTCGCATTTATGAATTGTACTTTTTTGCGTACGCACTTGTAACATAACAATTGCATGATTCTCATTCTCTCTAACTTCGATGTTAGTGTAAAAAGATCGTTTGTTGTTTTTCTTCAATCCCACTGTGAGTGGCTTTAAGTTGTGAAACCGCTATGAAAATTATCATTTGGGCTTATGTGTGTTTTATTCAAAAACCGCTAAATTATCTCACCACGCTTCCGAATAATGTCCGTCTATGTGCGTTTTGTGTATATATTATTGGTATTTGCTGACAAGTGGGACATGAAATAAGAGAGGTCAGAGACAAAAGCATACCTGATAAGGTGCGGTATTAATAAGACATTTTCAAATACTGCTTTAATTTTTTTTTATATTCAATAATACATATACTGTTTCAACATAATTATATGAATGATTTAAGCTTTTGTCTTTCTTATAGAAAAATATCTTGATTTTTATTACCTATGTATATAAGAAGACAAAATTCCAACAATTTTATTTCTCAAAATGTTTGCAAAAAAAGCTTACTTTTGGATTAAGTTCAAATAGGGGAGGGTGAGGTAGTTTCTGGTATGAATCGCAGGTTGAATTTTGTGATCGTTTTTCAAAAAACATGCTAAACTCAAATAATCAACTGTGTTAGAGATAGTTTATGGCTTTTGAGTTAATAAAAATAGTAACAATAATTCTTGAATTATATCACACAGCGGCGTTGTTACTGACGTTTTGAGGATTTGCGTGTTTTGAGATAGAAGTTCTCAAACATTAATTAATTCAAGAATATAATTTTAAAAATAAATGATTGTTTTGTTTTTTTCTTGTTATTAAATTTTCATTATTTGAATTAGGGTATCTGTACCAAATTGCGACCAGCTTGCAATTTCGGCCTCTTCTTGTGTTACGCAAATTTGCAAATTTCCATGAATTTTTAGTGTTTTTCATACTCTCCATAAGTCCCTTAAGTCCCACGAACTTATGCAATCATCCAATATAAAGTAAAATTGTAAATTGTCAAAACGTCACTAATAATACTGCTGTGCGAAATATTGTCCTTTATCGAGGAAGTTGCATCAATATTTTCGTTGTAGGTTGAAAACAAGGGTGGTCAGTAATTCACAGATTACTGGCAAGTTGCAACTTATCACCCTGAGTCATCAGCGCCACTAGCGGGAGAAAACTCACGCCAGAGGCGCTGTGATATTTCTTTTTTATTTTAATTTCCAAAGCCTAGTCAAAAAATTCTTTGTAAATTTTTATAAACTCGCGTTTTTATTAGTTTTCACAATTTAAACAGAACTTTAGAGAGAAATATTCTTCATCTAACCGTTATGAACACTTCTATCGAGGAAATTTCATTTGAAAGTGATACATATTTGAAATTCCGAGTATTTTAAAGTTACATTTTCTTCTCTTTCTGATACTTTGGCTGTTAAGTGGGAAAATTTTTGAGGGTAAGAGTGAGATGGTGTGATAGGGAGGCGATCACTAAGGAGGGCTTTCTGAAGCGTGTGAAGCTCATGGAGAGCTTTTTCTCCATAGAAACACCCTCTCGGGAGATGTTTCATCTAGACGCTTGCGTGTTGAAAACGTAAACATGAAAGATATATAATTTGCAAATGTATTTGTGTTGATGTTGCTGGGTGGCAAAAGTTTTCGCGAGAGACCAGAAGAGAGAGAGAGAGTGAGTATGAAGAAAAGCTGTGGGTAAATTGCGTTGTTGTGTGATAAAATGCAAAAATTTTTCCTAGTTTATGTCGTACAAATTGCTAGATGATTTCACAATTATTAATTTGTGCTTTTAATCCCTCCCCATTTCTCTCCACATAAGAAGAAAAAAAGCATCCTCGTGGGAAAATTGTGATATAAAAATTCCAATGAGTCGCTATGGGGGATGTATTTAGCTTTCGAGAGAAAATTTAATCATAGGGTAGATAGATGAAAATATTTGCATGCGGGAAAATTATGCGGCGGCGGAAGGAATTTTCACTAAGACTCCTGCACATCCTCATTTTAAAATTAAATTTCTCAATTGATGCATTTGCAAACGTGCGCCACATTTTCTCCTTCTATTTGGAGTTTTCCATCCATATCTCTCTCGCCTTTTTCCATCTCTCTTCAATGTTATTGATTTTTCATCGGTCTCTCACCAGAGTGCTTCTTTTGTTGAACATAAAATAATCTTCATTTTGCCGGAGAGATTCTCACGATGGGAATCTTCATTTTCCCAACAAAAATTTTCCTCACTATAGGCCTCTATTGGGCAAGAGCGAGAGACATATGGAAAAATTAGTAATGAGTCCATTCATTTCGGACGAAAGGGTCAATGACTTAATTGTTTGGTCTCTTCGATGTCCCCCAACCACCCAGTCAATTGGATTTTCGAATGGGAGTATTCAGAAGGAGGATGTAGGAGGGTGAAAAAAAGGCTTTTTCATTGTGTCATTTTGGGGGGGGGGGGGGGAATTTTCTCACCAACACTTATAGCAATTGATTTTGGGTATAGCTTTTCGTGGGATTCTAGAGCCCGGAGAGAGAGGCGAAAAAAAGCTCCGTCAATAGAACATTGAACTTGAGGCAATTTTCTCTCCTCTCTCGGCAAACACGTGTGTGTCTATGCCTGATAGACCCAAGCAGAATCACTTTTCTCTCCCTGAGTTTCACTTGAAAATTTATTGTCTGTGGACGTACTTCTGGACTATGCCGAGTTTTTGTCATAGTTCCACCTAAAATTTTCTATCAAATTCAGTTATAAGTTTTTACAGCTATTTATACAAAGTTTTTCTCGATACCACATCCCGTTTGGGATTCTTGAAAAATTATATCATTTGAAATATCAACCACAATTCTTTAAGTATTTTGAAGTGATATATCCCAAGTGGTGTTAGCATTTGTCACAAGGCACAGAAGAAGTATATCGTGATAAAGCTAAAAAAAAAAAAACAGAGGAAAGCAAAGAAGATGAAGAAAACGAGAGCTTCAAATCGCACTTGAGTATCTCTTAAAACTCCCAATGTAATATTTCTCTCGACATTCATGATAGTGAGACGTGTGTGTTGTGTGTATGGTTTGTTTTTTTTTATTATTATTTCTTCACTTATTGTAAAACAGAAAGTGAAAAATGTGTTATTTCACTTTAATACGAAGAGGCAGACTTGGTGGAGAGTGATAGTGAATGGGGGAGGACTGAACACAAGTCTCTGGGTATAAACCTTATGTGGATATGGAAGGAATTGTGTAGGTCAGGGAATATGGAAGTTCTCGGCTTCTCTGGCTAATGTGCACCAATATAAAGTGAATATGGTACAATTGGAAAAGTTATAAGAGACAAGATAATTTTTCCACTGTTGACTATTTAAAAAAAATACTTTTCCAGCCAAGTGATATATAAATTCCTCCACATTTTGGACAGTTACTGTTGAAATATTTTAGTGCCAATTGTGTATTTGGGGGAAGCACAAGAGATTACTTATTGTGCTTTTGCTGACTGGAACTTTTGGGAACTATTGATTGTCCAGCCATTCTGAAAAATAAACAAAGTATTGAAGAAAATCTATCAGGCTACAATATAAATTTCCAACGAATAGGACACTGAAAGTGCTTTCTACATGTTTCTTTCTTTAATGCAGTATAGAACTTTGTTTTTAGAATTTCCGTCATGAGCTTCTGCATGTAAGAAAAATTTTATTAATCTTATCTGATTATCTTATCTGATTATAAAATTTTATTTTATATAATCAGAATAATAAGAAACGCATATTTAATCATTTTTATTGATGTTAAATGTTATTGTTTTTTAAATTCATTTCTAGAAATATTTTTTTCTATAAAGAAGACTACTCTAAAAATATCAACCGTTATAAATGTATTTAAAATTAAAAGGAAAAAGTAGCTCTGCTTTTAGATATACAAATAAAATAAGTATGTTTAGAAGGGCTGGTTCGTTGGTTGGAGGCTTATCCGGCTCGAAGGACCAGATAGGTGTACCAATTCACAAAGGGAAAACTAGGGCAATAGTAATATTGAAATTTCTTGTTACTTCCTTACCGTGAGGGTTCTATAGAACCTTGAAAACTAGTATATCATCTTTGTTTTCTTTAAATCAGTTCCTAAAATATTGAAAAATTAATAAAATATATACATTGCTTTGGGTAGTATTTCGGCCACTTTGAGTGTAATACCGGCCACCTTGTTCATGACTAACTTTTGTGAAGCAGCGGATAGAAAATTTCAAAACGTCATACGGAACGAGTTTAAAAATATTTACTTTAATACGTTTATATGTCCCACAAGCCCTGAGATCTTCCGTGTAATTTATCCTGAAGAGTAGCATCTCAAATTTACGCGCAGATTCCCGTAGCAATTTGCCCTTCCTAAACTCTTCCAAGGCCTTTTCCACATCATCTTTTTCATAGAGGCAATGCTTTATTTTCTATGAGCATTGTATAACTTAGGAATTGAAAAAATAAATAAAATGAATAAAAAATTCAGGAAAGCAAAAAATGTTGCCGGAATAGGCAACATTACTTCACCGGTGAGACGCTCACAAAGTATCTATTTTTTACGCGAAATACAGGATCCAGCTGGGTAATTTTATCCGAAATTTAAACAACGATTCACTATTAACTTAAGCAAAAAGAATCTTTAATGAAAAACATCAAAGGAAAACCCTCTGCACTTCACCGCAGATCACAAGACTGCTAGAAACACAAGTGATCTGTCACATTTTTTGTAAGACTCTTCCCACACTGACTTTGTACAACACAATTTAGATTCAAATTATACCTAAAATTTAACGATCTTGGTGCTAATACATCCTAAAATGAATTAATATTTAAATGCAAAATAAATTTATTCACTATTCGAAGATTAAATCCATAATTTGTAATTTATTTAATTTGTTAGCCGAAATTATACTCAAAGTGTCCGGAATATAAAGCTGGCCGAAATTTGGCACACTTACCCTAATGCCACTTCGTCCATTTTTTTTGGTCTCGAAAATGTGTATAATCCCGGGACCACACGTAGGGGGAAGTGGGGCACCTTTGAAAGTGAGGCACCTTTGAAATTGGGATTTTTCTCCTATGTTTAAGTGGAACTGAGCTATATGATAATGTAATTTAGCTTCTCAATCTGTTTATGCAGCTAAATTATATCACGATAAGGATCAATTTTATTTAAATATAGGTTAAAAATCCCAATTTGAAAGGTACCCCACTTTTAAAGGAGCCCCACTTCCCCCTAGTGGGTTCTAATTTGACAATCAATTTGTTTCAGCCCTAAAGTCATTCTCAGCTGGAAGTTAAAGATCACAATTCTTCCTTAGGTAGTCAAGAAAAATACTTGTAAAGTGTTCTACATTAAAATAAAACTGCTAAAATCAGATTAGTGAATGAATGTCGAAAATGCGTGTATAGGAAGTCTAGAAATAACCAATATATTTCTAACTGTACGGCAAAGACGGTGTTTTGAATCACGTGAGAACTTACTACACAGCATATTGTATTTTTTTCTTTTTTTATCACAAATATTTTTTGAGTAAACAAAGCAATGCCAAGGAAACTTCAGTGAATTGAATGGATTGTTTGGTGAGGAGTATAATATTGAAGAAGTGCTCTTCTCTTGAATGGCAAGTTGTGCTAAAAAGGCAGCAATTTAATTAATTTACAGCGTCATTGGGAGATTAAGCATGAGAGCCCCTGAGACGATCATTTCCATCCACGGCTTGGCATCAAAAGTCTCCTGAATGCTTCTGATAAGTCTGGGGTATATTATGTATACTTTTATTCGTTTGGATTTTGTTATGTGTATATATGTGTATGTATGTGCCTATGTGGCCGATCGCAAGAGATAACGAGGGACATTAATGTCGACAAGACAGTCATAAAAGTGATAGATTGGCATAAACTATTTAAACAAATGCGATATTTATGCAGAATGGCGTCGTTGCGTTTTCACAAATTGCAATCTTTATCCATTTATTGTGTGCTTTATTGGGCGCGATTGGTAGGAGAATGGGTAAAAGAAGTTCTTCATCATCTTTTTGCAACAAACCCGCCCCATATTCTTTGAAATTGGTAGTTTTGCTCCCATGGAAAATTGTGTTGTTCAGGAAATGGCATCTTTTTCACTCATCCTCCCCATTTTGGGAAATATCCTCCCCCTATGTCTGTTCCCAGAAATAGAGTAGGAGAATGAGGGAGAGCTTGATTTCAGAGAATTTGGCGACTTGGAGCTTTTTTTCCCTTGCCCCAATGACTTGGCATGAAGATGGTGAAAAAGTGACGAAGTTTTCGGACATGAGTTGTTTTCTTTTTTATCAGAGTTCGGCCTTTATCTATTCGCGGCTTTTTTTTACCAACTGATACAAATCGCTTTTATCTCACTCAATTCTATATCATTCTCCGGTTGTGGCATTTTTTCCACCAAAATATCACACACGCGCCCAAGCTCGTTCCTTCACCCCCAAACGCAGTTCGAACAGTAAGGTTAAAGTTTACTGACCGTCACAAATAAATACAAGCACATTCGGGGGTTGTCGCACAAAATTCGTGTGTAATTTTTATACATTCCTTAGTATGGGTGTGCTGACTTGGGAGATGAGAGAGAATTTTGTGCGCGAGTTTAGCACCAAAAGAGAGAAAAACACTTTTTTCCTCTATCTGCTTCCTATACCAAAAAACTATTTTGAGACAGAAATATCCGAGAAAAATATCATGATAAGAAGAACCACTCAGAGCTTTTCGGCGGAAAAAGGTTCGAGGCTTTTTTGTTGTTGTCCCGCATGAGTACAAGGGAGCATTAAATTGTGAGGGAGCGAAAGAGAGGTGAGAGAGAAAGCATCAAGGGAAAACCATGACCTTGCAGCAGGGGTGTGAGCTTTTGGAACAAACGAAGGAAAGCTCGATCGATAAAATTGTAACACAAGTTTCAATTTATTATACCACCTTCATAGCTACTTTCAATGATGTTTATTCACAATTTTCCACGCAGCTTTTGATGAAGGTAAATGGGAGAAAATTTTTAGTAGGAATTCCTATATAAACCATACAAGGAAATTCAATTAAAATTGTGTCACAGAAACCAACCAAAAAGTAAAATCCATTACGAAATGTTGTACTTGAAAGAAGAAATATAAGAGGAAAAGTTGATGGGTTGAACATGAAAAAAAATCAATGGGGGGAAGGAGGAAAAATTTCAGCTTGAGGTGACACAGTGTCTGTATTTTTAGTCATTTGCGGAAATTTGTGAAATTCACCCAACAATTGACCAACAAAGACAGTCACGTCATCACATTTTCACTCTCTTCTCACTACTTTTCTTCTTTTTTTGCAACATTACCCATTTTTGTTTAAACAGGTGAGTCTGCTATATGACGTAGTTATGAAGGTGGAAAAACACGACAGTTGTCTACGCTGCAATTCTTTCTCTCATATATGCATTTTCCACCTCCACAAAAGTGCTGAACTTTTCACATGAATTTACATGAAAGAGAATATTTTCTCACTGTAAGTTGAGATGTTGATTTTTTCCATGAAAACTCAGCACAAAATATTACTCATAGCTCAGTGTTTCTCTTTTTCAGCAAATATGATGATTTTGTTGAAGTTTCATGAGAAAAATCATTAAGTTGACTTCACGTATTATACTAACATTTAAGAACGCCCTTCATTTTGTTCAGTTTTAAACTAAATCATTGTAATAACGTACTTTATTAAAGAAATATTTTTAAGGGTTAAATTTACCCTTGGTACTGTGTTAATCTAACACATGAGTCATTCAATTTTAAATTTCAAGACTTATTTAAACTAAAGTTCACCATATTTGTTTATGCAGTGGATCTATTTACTGTTGACCTCAAAATCGATTCTTGAGATGACCAAAAAATAAAATTATCCAGAAACTAACACTCAGAAAAAAAATGAGTAAAACTAACTCGTATCAATGTTAATTTAACTCTTTTTCATTGTGATATTTCATGAACAATGTTTTAGAGTTAATTTTGCTTTTATCAAGGGGTATATTCAGCAAGGTTGTTAAAACTTTTTTGGCCTAAGATTTACATGAAAAAATAGAGAAAATAACCCTTTTTAAGAGAGAAAGTAACTCGTTTTAACAGTAAAATACTCGTAATTCATTGTTATGACCAGCGCACAATAACTTTTGTTTGTAAACATATGTTTTCAAAATTTCCCATGAGAATGAGCGAGATGACTAGATCTACATCTCACTCACTCTTATTGAAATGTCAAAAATATATTTACTAAACAAAAGTTATTGTGCGTTGGGCATTATGTGCAACGCACAATAACTTTAGTTTTGTAGACATGTTTTTGATATTTCAATGAGAGTGAATGAAATCTAGATCTAGTTATCTCACTCACTCACACAAGGAATTTTGAAAACATGCTTATAAACGTGTTATTGTGTGCTGGGCATAATGCCCAACGCACAATAACTTTTGTTTAGTAAACATGTTTTCAAAATTTCCTATGAGAGTAACTGAGATGACTAGATTTACATTTCATTCACTCTTATTGAAATGTCAAAAACATGTTTTCAAATCAAATGTTATTGTGCGCTGGGCATAAGACTTAAAATAATTATTTTTTAGAGTTAAATAACTCATTTTCAAATCCCAAAATGGATATTTTGGACATTTACTTTTCCTTTATTAATTTTCTTTTCATTTCGAGGTCCTCATGTTTCGAGATATATATCACATATGATACACTAAACATGTCTTTATGAAACACTGTTAGGCCCATTTATAATTGTTCTTGTATGCACTTGGTCACACGAAAACCATCGTGGCTGAAGTATATTCTAAAAACGAAAACATTTAAACATATACTTCAGTAGAGATAAAATTTTACATTGAAACGAGTAATAAGTACATCGATACTCTTCGAGTTAATTCAACTCGATGATAGAGTTGTTTCAACTACAGATTTTTCTTTAGTGTATTGATTGATATACTCGTATATTTACTTCAATCAAACATTTTGTGATAAGATTCCCTTAAAAAGCTGAATGACATCCACCGCCGTCTTAATGTTATAATCAACCTCCTGAAGAAATAGATAGAAAAGTACCCGTTATCTGAAAATAGTTTTTTTTTAATGAGACAAAGATATTTCTCAATTAATTTCCTTATTTTGAGGAAGAAAAAAGGAGCCTTTAATTTATTAATTTTGCTTTCTTGGATTTGCTTGTCTCTAGCACCACCCGCACCGTTCTATCTGTTTTGCTTTTGATTTTTCACAGTGTAACTTTGGTTGGAAAAGGAAACGCGGGAAACGCAATAGAGACTATTCAATTTTCACATCAATATTTCACCGTGTCTCATTATTTTCTCTCACAAAATGACAAATAGAATTTACACCAAATATAAGTATATCTTGATTGAGTCATTTCCATGACAATTTTCCACATGATGGGCGTTAGAGGGCGGAAAATTATGTAGATAGCTCCCTAGTGTTTTGCAAAATTTATCGCATGATTTGAGGTATTGATGTTGAATCAACACTTTGATTGCAATTTCATTTCTCTGTAAATAATAATAAAGAGAATAATAAAAAAATTGAAATAATGATTGAGAAGAAGAAATATTTGAGGGGATGTTTTCTTCACAATGTTTCTTCATTGAAATTGTGAATTTATGCATAATATTTCTTCTTTTTTTGTCTAATATGTGTATCAAAGTTGAAGAAAAAAGTGTCACTCTGTACATTTCGGTCTTTTCATTTTTGCCACGAAAGAGAGCTATGGGTAAATAAAAATGTAGAAAACATACAAATTTAATAGAACAATTTATATTCATGGTGGCTCGTTTTTCGGTGGCGTCTATTCAACAATTCGTTTGATTAATTTGCACAATAGCTTTTTACATTTTTACGGCATCTCTCCATACTCCTTCCCCTCAAAACGGTGAAAAATTTTTCCTCTATGAGATGGGTGTTTGTATTTATTTTCTTCTTTCAATTGCAAGTATAAGAAAAAAATATTTTCCTCTCTGTGAGTCTTCTTGATGTTTTTTGATTGAAAATGATATACGAAGAATCATTGCTAAATTTGTCATTTTCAGTATCAATCTCTGACATGGAACATCATCTTTTTTCTGCCTTCTGTGGAGATGAAAGGAGACATGTGAAAGAATTTAGATTTTTATATAAAAAGACATGATTGTGTGTCTTCTTTCAAGGTTGACAGATTTTTTTTCAATTTTCCTTCATCTACTTTTTTTTGGTGGCTTCACGATCGAGGTGGGAGTTTCTTTTCGATGTTTTCGTTCTTCGTCAGCAAAATTTGTGTGATCTCATTATGCTTCGAAGGTTGGTGTGATGAGACATTATTGCCATTAGTTTTTCTTTTAATTTATAAAAAAAAAGCAGGGGAAATTTATTGCATATTTTGAGATCTATGCGAATGTTTCACCTTCAAAATTGAGGGTAAAAAGTATGTTATAAGGTACGAAGCTTGTGCAGCTTCGTACGAAAAATTATGTCCGAGATTTAAGACTTTTTACTGAATGCAATACAAACCGAATCAATTATACAACTGTGTCAAAAAAATATCTTGTTTATTAGGGGAGACCGGGGCAGAATTAGCCAGCAAGTGATATTTTTGTTCGCTACTAATTTGTGAAAAACGTGTTGCAATGAGACTGATAAATATTTAAATGAATAAGGCAAGAGTTAATTACCCTGAACGAATATTAGTTTGCTTAGTATTCTTTATAAAGTAAACTATAACACCCCGCTATCTAATACTATACGTGAGTAATTCTGCCTCGGGCTCCCCTAAGTTTATAATTCTACCTCGCAAAACTCCTGGAAATCCTTAGATTTTCCTCTAGAGAAAAATTTAATGGCGATTTTTTACAAATCTGCTCCGGTTTGTACAGCTTTGTACAAAATTTTCCCACTTATGTACGCCTCATTTTCACCGGAAACATTACACCGGACGCAGAAATTTTCACAACACTACTGTTTAGATGGAAGTTTCGTCTACTTGCTTTGACTATTTGTAGGAGTTAGGGTAAAGTGGTACAAGTTGGACAATGGTACAAGTTGGACAGGGCTTTTTTCTTGATAAATTTAGTACTTCATTTTTATTTGTATATTTTTAATGCTTTATTTTTATAATTTGGTTCCTTGTGCTTAAAAAAATTTAGTACTGTATTTATCAAGAGTCCCTGTCCAACTTAGAACACTATGTCCAAACTTGTATCACTTTACCCTATCATGATTTTTTAAGTTAATTTAATGCTATTTTTCTAAGAGATGTTTTTGTAACATTTGAGAAACCACTTTTTCGGTTTCAAATGGACAAAATTAAAAAGAAAATCACGAAAATGAAGCAAAAGAAGGGTACTTCTTTGTAGTCTTTTACTTCTACCCATCTTGAAGCAATGAGTAAATCTCAAACTTCAAAATTCGTCTCCTGAAAATGAAACTGTTTTAAGTCCTATTGTACCATAAAAGACTTCATAAAATTAGCCTATTGAAAAGACGTATTTATCGCTAAATTTGTATTAATAAATTGAACGCTTTTGAAAGATTTTCGTTTACACCTGAGTTTTATTCGTGTCTTATTCGAAATCTCAGTCAAATTTTTCAATTGGAATTTAGTTGAAAAACAGAAGTGAAACACTGTCAAGGAATAAGAGAGGGTGCAGCAAAAACAACTCGAATCAATTTACACGGTGTTTATTGTTGTGTAGATAGTGTAATATGAAAGCGATTTCAATCAAATTTATTGTCTCTGTGTATGGGGCTGTATTATGGTGTAATTTTATGTAACCGAACTTGAAGTTGGGTATATTATATTTTTCCTTCTTTGTCTTCCTTCTGTGTGTCTCGTCTTTTTCGCCATCCAACACCCAACCAGCCGTTTTCCATATGAGCTGTATGAGCTGCATGACCAAATGGTGATTCAATCATGAAACCGAGACCTTAAAAGTGAACGTGAATCGCGAATATTTTTGCTCTGCATCACGATTTCATCAATTTCATATATAAATTACGTTTGATCGTCACTCTGGGTGCTTTCTCCTTCGATTGTTATTAAACACTTTATAATTGACCAAGTGAAAAGAAGTTGTTTATATTTTTTTGTTGCTTTTCTCAGCCTCTTAAAGGGTCTTTTCTCTCTCTTTCTCTCTCTTGTGCGAATTATGACACGTAAGGAAAAGCTTTTGAGATGGATTTTTCTCGTGTAAAGTATTCCTTGAGCCCACTCTAAATGCCTGAGAATTGCATAAAAATGGTGTGTGAGACAAAAAGGCGATAAAAAAAGAAGAGTTACGCAGTGTGAAAATGTTAATAATAAAATCTATTCTATGACCCACATTGATTTCATCCGTGACCCAATTATTTTTCCTCTGTTTTATGCATTTTTTATCTCAGCACTTTTTTTTAAGCCGAATTGAGCAAAATGTGGAGAAACTGAAAAGTGCTGTATATTTTGTGTGCTCTGGAGTTCATAAATATAAAAAAAAGAAGTTATGAAGTAATTGTCTCGAAAAAAAGACTTTGATGTGCAATTTTTTTCTGTATGTGAGAAATCAAGTCCGATAAGGAAAAGAATAATAACAAAATTTATTGTTGACTCGATGGAATTTTTCTTTGAGGATTGTGGCGAAAAAAAAATTAATTGTCTTTTCTGTCAGTGTTTCTTTTCTGTGGTTAAAGGCGCCGTCCCCACCACTTTGTGTGTCGATGCAAAAATCTTTGCCAGAAACAAAGCACTCTCAGTAAGATAGAACACAATTCTTGAATGATTGCTCCATAGAAGAATTTTTATTCTTAATCAGCAAATCGCAAGTTCGTTTTGGAAAAGAGCTTTGGGCAAGAAGCAAGGAGGCAATATCTGACCGATACATGTTAATAAAATTAAGAAACATGCCTAAGACCTGACTCATATTTATTTATTTGTTTTTTGAAAAATAGATATTTAGGAGAAATTGGGCTTGAAAAATCGAAAATACTACCGTAAGTGCGGATGACTTTGACACCCTCCTGTTCGAAAGTTTTTCTTTACATCTAGAACCTAAGGATGGTCTTTACTGATACGATCTACCATGTCTTATCGGTGAGATCCATTCTCAAATATTAGAATTAAAGAAAAGCTTACGAACAGGTGTGCGTCGAAGTCACCGCACCTATATGGGCTTCAGTCCTAAAGCTTAGCAATCTGGATTAACTCCTCTAATTCATTATCAGGCACGATTTTTTAGAAAATTGTTGTTTAGGATTGAATATTAAGAGCAAATGCTCAATTAGATTTTGAAAAATCAGTAAAATTCCTTGTTATTTATGTTTTTGAGACCTCAAGAAACTGGGGTAAACCTCCAGTCTGAAGCTGGCATTACGGCACCTCAAAAGTACTTTCGCATTTTAGACCGTTTACCAG
Organism: Phlebotomus papatasi; assembly: GCF_024763615.1. NCBI lineage: Eukaryota > Metazoa > Arthropoda > Insecta > Diptera > Psychodidae > Phlebotomus > Phlebotomus papatasi. Next base: position 56,139,614 of record NC_077224.1, read on the forward strand.
TTCCCAACCGATTTATTGAGCAGATTAAATCACTTAAAAGATCGCCCAAAATAGCTTAGAATTAATACAATTGATTTTCTATAAAAAATTACTTATCGGTTATGAATCGATTTATTAGCTGTTCGGAATCGATTAGAACTGGTTTAGACTTATCAGAAATTCCAATACCTTTCCAATGAGCCTAAATATGATACCATTCGTTTGAGTATTACTCTCTAGAGCCATTGCAACCTTTGACTTTGCAAAACCGTTATTAGAAATGTTTAACAGTGCTGACAAAGCAAGTGCTCTGAAAAATCACTCGATTTGACAGACCCTGCAGCCAATCTTTTCACCATATTTTTTGTAACAAAGTCTGTCAGAGTAGATCAGTTGGTGAGCACTCGTCTAGACTAGATCGAGGCTAGATCAGGCTTATATTCGAGATGATGAAAACGAATTTATTTTAATTATTAATAATTGTCTCTGAAAATTAAAAACCTACCTCATTTAAAAAAAATAGTAATTTTAAATCATTTGTCGGCTCAAAACCACGGACTGCCAAACCCAGCGAGCATTTGACCATGTGACATCCTTTGATGTTCCCTATTCATCCATGGAGATAGCCTACCCCTGTGTGTTATGTTGGGACAACATCATGTTTGGCAATCTTCTTCCTCTTGCACGCATACGTGATTAGGGTTTGGTTCCCCTGGACTTCAGTGGCGATCGTTAATAGGGAAAGAGAACTAATTAAGAGACAGACGAGAGTTAGTTAGTGACTACATTTCGAACAAGTAAGAACATGCTACGTGCAGACCAGAGAGAGGATCTGGTTGAAAGAAAGGAACGGGTGGTAGGTAGGTAGGTTCATATCTCGTCCCTGACCCGGTTTTTAAGATCTCATAGATCCTAATAATTTCATTTGGTACGCGGATATATATTCTGCCGGAAGTAGGGGAGACTGGGGTTGAATTAGCCACCAAATGAAATTTTTGATTGCATATAATTTGTACAAAACATGTTTGTATAAGGCTGATAAATATCTCAATGAGGAGTAAGGAAAGTATATATTTAGAATAAAGAGTGGTTTCCTCAATATTCCTTCGAAGGCAAACTATAAGATACCACTATCTAATACTATGCGTAGCTAATCTGCCCCGGTTTCCCCTAAAGTTAACAAAATATTATTAACATACCTCTCAATTCTGAGATTAATCTCTTGGCATTAATCTTTAAGTGGACCTTTAATGGTTCAATCATAAATTCTATGATAGAATTCTTAAACTTTAAACTGTCAAGTTTCCCTTATCTTTCAAGCGTAAAAGTAACAAATTTCACAATAAGGGACTTACTAAAAAATATCAAAATCCTTAGAGTTTTCGGTAATGTTAAAGTTGCTCAAAAAGAGCTTTTAAAGCTTTAAATTTTAAATACAGAAAATTTTGAAGTGAGATTTGAGTAAATGAAACGTTAACCTTTCCATCAGAAAAGGAAATTTTTATTTTTGACGCTAAATCTTTAATTCAAATCTTTAAGCTTTTATCTCACAATTTAAGGGTTAATTTGCAATAATTCAACAACTGTGCTATTTTGCATTTGTTTTGTATCTGAATTTTTTGCAAACGACGCATTGCTGCAACTTCAGACAGCATAGTTGCGGATCCAACTGACTATAAGTCTTCTTTAAAAAAAAACTTTTTTAGCAATTGCCTGTCTTTTTTAAAACAGAAAAAATTGCCCAAGATATGAGCCCCTTGGTAAGGCAATTCCTGCCTGCTCGTGTGCTTTGGGGAACTTGTTTCATCTCACAATTGCGCCATACATTGCTGGAATTAATAATAAAAAAAAAGATTTCTTGAAAAAGATGATGAAAAAAAAACTATCTTGTACTGTTAAAATGCCCCTCTAAGATTTGTTGCTCACGGTGTGTAGTTCAAGTGTCTAGTCACCGTTTTGAGAGAGAGACACAACAGGCGCGAGAAGAAGTTGAAGACAAAAACATATGAGGAAAACTACGCAAAATTTCCATACATAATTATTTCTCTTTCTATTATCTTTTATACCTACACACGAGTCTTGCTTACATAATGAATGGTATAGGCAAATGTAATAGTAATTTAACTGTTGTTAAACAGACAAGTCTCTTTTTTCATTTCCTTTTCTTCTGAATTAATTTATTGATGGATTATATGCATTCTTTTTTTTATTCAAACTTCTAATTTGACTAGATCACTTTGTGTTTTTTTTTCTTTGAAATTCGATAACTAGAGCTTTAGAACACTTCTCTTAAGATATTTTCAGCGCAAACGTGGGAAAAAAGTGGCACTGTGTGAGAAAACAACAAAAGAAATTTCAAGATCTTAATCTCTAAACATCGAATTACACAATTCACTGAAATTCATTCAATAGGAAAAAATAGCAACATGATTTAGTCAAGATTCTTAATAAAATCATGTAATTCCAGATGAGCAAACAGTCTTAACTAAATTGTAGTGTTTTGAACAAGTTGCACTAAGGTTCCGTATTTCAAAGAAAAAATTCTAGTTTGTAGGTAAAAATTGTAAAAGCCTAAAGTAATTTTTAAATATTTTTGAATACTCGTATTTGTGAATTCAATGTTACGCCTTGGAAATTGATGTTTAATAATTATTTGTTTGGATAAGTCAAGTTATTTAAAAGTTCTAGGGGAAGTCTTTTAGGCTCCATACATACTCTGGTTTCGAACACTTCATATTTTCCCCATATTCCATAAAGGACTTTAATCTAGTTTTTATCAGGAAATGTGTGGCTTAAGACTGCCTATTAAAATATATTATGCACTTGGTTAAATTCATTAAAGGAATATGGTACCGGGCTTTTATGGCCATTTTGTACATCATTCAGTTTACAAATTTATTATTCAGATTACAATGTTTCATGAAAAATGTCCATTCAGACGCTTCAATTATTTGCACTGGGCGGGACTAGAACTCACAACTGTGACAGTCGAGTCAGGGGTCACACCGCCCAAGAGCCGAACGCTCTTACCAATTCCACCATGGACCCCCCTGTTCTCACTATATCATTCGACAAGTTCGAATATTAGAGGATTAAAAAAATACTCAATATTTCGATATCATGAGTTTATTTCCCAAGAGATTATCCATTTTATTAAAAATTCTATGTTGGTATTTGGCGGAAATCTCCTGGGAATATTGTCTGCCAGAGAATTGACGAAAAAGTTTGCAATTTGCGAAAGAACATCTCAATTGTTGTCATGGTTAATGACCCATCAATGGTTTTTCTGCCAAAAAAAAAGGATAACCACAATACGAAAATATTCAATTTGTCTTTGTTGAAAAATATTTTAGACTTCATCCAAAGCTCAAATTCCGTGAGCACATAAATGGATGAATTGAATAATATTTCTGAACTGAAGGTCTCCCTAAAGAATTTCTATATGTAGCAAGAGTGTTAAAAAAAAAGAGGGAAATCATTTGGTTGTTACGCTTCTGAATGAGTGATTTTCAGACATTTCTCAATAATTTATATTTATATATTTTGTATGTTATTGTGGATAATATTACTTAAATCGATAAAACAATGAGGAGGCAAGTGGATAAGGAGAGTATTTTTAAGGATGCAATTCGGTGTTATTCAATTGATATAGACAATTATTAATTATGGGACATATCCATCGATGATTGTGCTGTTTCGATATTTTGACCACTAACTGTGTGACTTGTTTATGGGGCCTCTTGAGAGAATGTTGGAGGGAGAAAATCTGTGGGATTCATCATTGGAAATGATTAAATATAATTTCTGTGTGTATCATTCTTGAGAAAGATGAGCAAGAGTCAAAGAAAAAAAATCCCCATAGAGCACTCCATCAGATTGGAGGAGAGATGTTTGTGTTGTGATGTGTTTCTGAGTTGAAGATCTTGTGAGATGTCACATTTGTTGTCTTCCTACGCTCCTTTCAATAATAACAATCATTTCTCTTCTCTCTCTCTCATCGAAATTTATTGGTGGGTGGGATTGTTGGACAATAAAATACGCAATTGCAAAGAATATCCTAGAGGTAGAGTTTAATGAGAGATTTTTTAGGGATTAGAGATTGATGTGATGTCCCAAAAGGTGAAATTTTCCACGTGTTGAGATTTGCGTGTGGACAGGTGAATTATCGCTGGGGGAGGAGAATCTATCTCCCAAGTGTTTGGGTTACCTCTAAGATGGATGAGTGCCGAAAAGTGTGAGTTGAGAGTGAGACAGGCAGAGAGTGTGATTCAGAAGATGCTGAAGCAAAATTGTTGGCTATATTATTGGCCTTACTCCAGATCCGCAACCAAATGAACACGACTCTGACCTACTGACACCGTTTCGGGCCCGTGGTGTATAGGTGAATTCGCGCAACGGAGCGCACTCAGTTTCAATCGAAATGATACAAACACCGAGCCACGTAACACTCTTGCATTATTATGCAGTCACAGAGAGCGGCAATTTGGTTGCCGGTTCGCCTTCGCACGTGGAAGTGAAAAGCACTTCACTGGTCAGGAGGAAAAGCATGGGTAATCTCTATGGGTTGCGCGAAGCTTCCCTCATTCCAAAACATGTCTGGCTCATTTGGGGTGCCTGACACATTTGGTGGGGGGAGGGCCGATAATTGTTTGTCTGTTTACTCGACAAATCCTCGTTAATTGACGCCCCGAAAAAAAAGGAGACGCGTCCAGTGGTAGACGTGGAAATTTTTCTCCTGGGGACTTTCCGCAATGAAAGATTGGGTGGAAAATTTGGGTGCCAGAGCTATATATGCTTGAAGTTATATGGATTGAAGATTTTTCACACTTTCTTACTTATCAAGATTAATTGGGATAAGGAATGATTTATACATAGCTGAATGTTCAGTAATTGCTTAATTTACTGGCAGGAACACTGATTTGAATTTCATGTGAATTTCAGAGGGCCTCATTAGCAACAGTGACTATGTTAATATTAGAAATCAGTATAATTTTTTACTCTTGCTTTCGTTTAAAATAAAAATATATTAATCTAATTTTCAATGATCAAATCCGTCGTTGGTGTTTGCGGTAACATCTTAGATGTTATATGATGTAGTGTATATGGTGTAGTCGTCGTCGGCTTAGCATTAATACCACCCCGGGACAAAGTCAATAGCAAATTTGCTGGCGCATAATTCCTTTAGGGGACTATTAGATCAATTTTCATATTACAAGTTGTAAATCCCATGCCATATGAAATCAAGTGTTATGAAGTTCCCTGGATTCAAATCGGTTAATAAACTTTAGAGATAGAATCTGGTCAATTTCGACACAGGATTTTCGATCAATTTTTCGATTAATCGGACCTTCGATTAAATTTGATGACTTTAGGGTTCTCAGAAGTGTTGCAGCATGTAATGAGAGCTTTTCAAATCACCAAAATTCTGACAATTTTAATTGGAGATATGGTAATTTTAAACAATTTTTGATCTCTTATAGGACCTTATACGGGCTTCAAATCTAAGACTTAGCCATATGGCTTGACTGCTCTAATTTCTTACCAATCACGATTTTTTGGAAAAATTTAACTTATCATTGGATTATTAAAGATAAGTGACCTATAGATTTTCAAAAAGCAATAAAATTGCTCGCTTTCCCGAATTTTGAGACCTTTGGGAACTGGGCTAAACGTCTAGTCTGAAGACCGCCTTAGGCTTGGGACGACCATATCTCTCACATAAGCAAAAGAGTTTATTTTTCCATTTATACCCCTAGATGGAATTAGTTTTTTTATCTCTTGTGTCCTAGACATACTTACGACCTTAACCCGAGAGACGATTTACGTAATTATAATCAAAATAATGTGAGAATTTTACGAACTTTAGTTCAATGTTAATTGTATTTATGTACAGAGAAATCGTCAATCAGAGCAAATGACACTCAAATCATCCAGCTTTTTCTCAGTGGAGATAGGAAAAATCCTGCCTCCACCCAGAATCGAACTGGAGACCTTTTTTTAACTAGACTAGACCTCTACCAACTGAGCTATATTAGAGGCCACATGCTCTGCTTGACTTGCTACACGACCTTTAGCCAATTACATTATGCACTGCAATCGCTTACTCTCAAGTTTTCGAGATTTGGAAACGATGGAAAATAATGATTTGAAATTCCAATCAGTTTCCCACTAACTAAGCGGTTTCTTGGTAAACCGAGAAACAGATTAGTCAGAAACTGATAGAAATGTAACCTGATCATTATTTTGATTATAATTACACTAAGCCGTATATAGGTTTAAGTCGTTAAGCAGTCTCAAGTCATAAGTATTCCTAAAGCATTAGGCTTTTCGAATTGTATTAGTTCGTTCTATAGTCCTTCACCTTTTTTCCTATTGTGCTGAACTTTTTTCCTTGCGATGCTGCGTCTATGCGGCTCACAACAGTAACTTTAAAAATAATTATATACCCTATATTTTTAACTTTTGTTATTTTGACTCAGGAGGATGATTAGTAATGCTAAGACGGCGGTGGCCGCTATCACATAAATATTGAATTTATTAAAAATCTATATCTTTTAAACTTTTCCTTTCAAGAACACTAGGTCAAGGCTGTAATATAAATAAATTGAAATTAAAAATTATAATTTATATTTATATAAGTTGAATATTCTAGATTCTACTGTCATCTTAGCTTTTGAGCATTATTAATTCAAATTCAAATTTAAACTGAAGATTAAGAATTCAAACTATCTATCTGCTCAGCATTATCTTCTTTATGGAAATACTTTCAGTTTGTTTAGTGAAAATTGTTGCAAATTTTCACTTATTTTTTTGCCAATCAACGTGAAAATAATTATGGGTATTGCAATTTTCTCACTATAATATGCGTCTCAATGTTGTATGTGATCTCTATGGAAAAGAGAGTACAAAAAAGAAATAAAAAGTTGGCAAATGGAGTTTCAATGGCAATTGATTTTGATGGAAAAAGTCGTGTGAAAAACTTTCTAATTTCAATCCACCTTGAGCAGTCTCATCTTCACACTTTCTCGTCTACTTTCGTTTTCAGTGTCGGCAGTTGTTTGCACAGTGAATTTTTTATTTCATTGATGCAAGATCTCTTAGCGTCCTTTAGTTATGCAATAACCAACTTTTTGTCGTTCAATTTTTCGTACAGTGCGAAAATTTTTAACTATTTTTTTTCATTCATGAAATGAATTGGCAATAAATATGGTTGTGTAAAAAATTTATCAATTATAGAGGGTACCTTTGTGAGATTAGCAAGAGTTTTTTTTCTTTAGCTAATGGATGTAGTGTAAAAATAAAGGGGTTAATATATTAAGGGATTTTTTTTTAAATTTTAAATTATTTTAATTTCAAGGTAAGGGGCACTCAATTAATCAAGTGGTAGAGTACTCGCTCTATGATGCAAGTGTCCCGGGTTCGAATCCCCTTTAGGTCACCAGGATTTATTCTGGCGTTAAAGGTGCTTCGATTGCATCTAGTAAGCTTCACTGCACTTGATTCCACGGGCATGGGACTGACAACCTCATCCCGTACAAGAAAAAAATAATAATTCATGTCTAGAAATCCACTTGCGGGAAGGCCTTGTTCCTTCATGGAATGTTGTGCCAGCATTATTATTATTATTATTAATTTCAAGGTAGATTAAATACAGAGGATATTATTAGTAAATTTTCGTTTTCGCATTTGTACAAAATTCGTATTTTTACATTGATACTCAGTATTTGTGATACAGAATCATCAGATATTTGCCCCTTGGATGAGAATCATCGTTATCAAGACGGGGGGCGATAAGCGAACAAAAGGAGTGATGGAAGTTGACGATATCAGTTTCTCGAGAGTGTCTTTACCTGAGACATTCTTTGCAATATTTAACGCAATATTTCTATTTCTTTTCTTTTTACTGGGATTTTGAAGTGAAGTGACTAAAGGATTTAATACTGTTGCAGGCTTGGCCCGTGTGATCTACCTCTGCCGGATCAGTGGGTCACCCATTCCCACACACAATTGTCACATCTTCAGTCACACTCCGTCGCCACGACGTCCGCGGGGGGCGTCATTCCGCTCTCGCTCGCGTCTCCGGCGACCACAGCTGCCCTCGCGGGCCTTCACCATCACACGACGCCGCAGCAGCATTCACCCCTGCAGCAGTCGTCAAAAATAATGAATGCCGTGGCGCCGGCTGTGGCGTGCCCGCCCACGAGCGCCGCCACCAAGAAGATTCGCCGGAAGCAGGAGAATAAACCACAGTCGCAGATCAACAAGTGTAACAATGAGAAGCGGCGTCGAGAACTTGAGAATGAATATATTGAGCAGCTGGGTGAGTTCCTGCAGATCAACAAACGCGACATGACCTCCTGCAAGCCAGACAAGGCGGCCATCCTCAATGAAGTAGTGAAAACGGTAAGGAGACATTTTTCTTGCGATTCATTCTAAAATATTGGTGTATTTTTTTTCTGATAAACATCGGGAAGTCAGGCAGTTCAGTAAAATACTCGTTTACCTTTTTTTTGTCTCATATAAAAGGACAAATACTAAATTTACGGAGTCGATAAAAATCGATTAAATTGGATCATTATTTCAAGAACAGTGTTGCAAAATTCCATAGCCTGAGTTATCCCCAAATTTTATAAGAAGACAAGAAAATTTTAAATTAGACCACTGAGGAAGGCTTAAAGTCCAAGCTGGAGGCTTTGACAAATATTGTCTTCTTTTAGCTACAGTTATTGTTACAGGTTACAATAAAATTATCCGTCAACCACAACTTAAAAATATCTTAATTTAACATATTGATGTTTTTGAATTTATTTGGAGTTGCTATCTATGAAGAATGCTATTATTTTTATTGAAACTCAGGGTATCTCTTATTTCCCACGAAATGTGACCAAATATCTCTTATCAGTATCTATCTTTTTTTAAGATCGAAAAACCAGCTATCGGAGCTTTTAAAAAACTGTAGTTTTGTAATCTCAATTTAACGTTTCTTTGTCTGTAGGGGTGTAATATTTTTAACTACAGACCAAGTCGTAAGATTTAAAAAGACGTGACTTTGTTTTGAGATTCAGAATATCTTTCAAAGCTAATTTTCTTCCCAACAAAAAAGAAATATTCAAGACTAGCTCAGTGAAAACCGCCTCATCCTAATAGATCCACATTTATATCTGCGAAAAATATTGCTGTGCTTTAAAGAAGATTCTACAGGGAGTTCTCTCATGACTTTTGATAAATTTCGGTTAGTTTGGTGTTTGGAATCAAGGGGTAACTCATAATCAATCAGATTGGCTCGAGTTCCCAAAAAATGTATGGGTTCCCCGGGTTTCCTAAAAAAAAAATGTATGGGTTCCCCAGCCAGATTGGCTCGAGTTCCCCGAAATGAGTTACCCCTCGTTTGGATTGGAATCCAATTAATTCCATTTTAAGCAGAGTGTTCCTTTTAGTTAATTTCTTATAGTTTTCCCTCTCGAATTACACGGTTAATTGTAAATCTCTGTGAATAGATCGAATTGCGCAAATTTTGAAAGTATTATTGCATTGGGCCTTTTGCTTGAATCTCTTTTGATTATTTTAAGGGAAAGAATTTAGATAAATATATTTTGGGTATGATTGTATTAGAGGTATCCTACATGGTAAAATATTTCGGCACATATTTGTTCCAAAAAATTAGCTCGTCCACGGACACCATAATTTTTGGCACAATTTTGTTCATTTTACGAGACTCAAAATGACAATATTAGTAACGAATTTGTTCCAAAACGTAGCTCGTCCACGGACACCGGAAATTGTTGGAACAAATATGTTACAGATGTAGGAATAATATTGTTACAAAAAAATGTACCCATTTGTTCCTGACAGTGGGAACAAAACAGCCAAGTGCATCGAATTCTATTCCAAATTTCAGGAACAAATTTGTATAAAGCGAATTCAACTCAAATTCGTAGACATTCCACCGTATCACAACGGTTCAAAAAGAAGACTCTAACAAAATTGTAACTACATTTCGTAATAAAACTGTAAAGAAAACTTTTTGGAACAAACAAATATCTTCTCTAGGTACAAATTGATTTTAAAAAAATTTGTTCCAAGGAAAACTTGTTCCAATATTTTGGTGAAAGTCCAAAAGTTTTTACCGTGTAGACAAACCTTTTATTTTTACTAGGCTTTTGTGCTGGACAAACCTACGGTTTAAGTCGAGAGACGACTTAACGTAATTATAATCAAAATAATGAATAAGGTACATTCCTATATCTTTTTCCCACTAAGCTGTCTCTTGGCTTAAATCGTACTGGCCTAGACACACTTACGACTTAAGTCGACTGACGAATTTGCCAGAAACTGATGGAAATATAATCTTATCATTATTTCGATTATAATTTCGTTAAGCCGTATCTCGGCTTAAATCGTGTGTCTATGGCATTGAAATATTGGTTTATTGATTGGCTAGGTCGACTTCGTATTATTCAAACATATAATCTAACCCTAAAATCTTTCCAGACTAAATTGTTTACATCATTGTGAGATAGGTTATAACCCTACATATCGAAACCGCTTACTCATCATAATAGGACTCGGAATGATCCTTCCTCACATTCTAAGCTAAAAATACACATATACGTATTCTTTCTTTCAAACTAGGTTAGATTGTAGATTGTAGAAAATATCCTGGGATGGGAAGCAGCCATGTTGAACGGGGAGCTCTGCATGTCTAGATGTCTAATCCCTGATCCCTATTACGTTTAACGCTCCTACTCAGAAATTGAGTAGATCACTCAATCGGATAATCTGAAAATCCTTGAAGTCTATGGTGTTTTGTCCAAAAATTACGCGTCTAAGTAAAAATAATGTTGGACAATTTCCTAGAAAGTGCTCCTCTGTTTCATGCGCAGCTTTGCACCATCTGCATATCGGGCTGTCGACCAGGTTCATCTTAAATAGATGGGCATTCAGCCAGTGTCCTGCAAATAATCCAACGATAGTTCTTGTTGATTTCCTGGAAAGTCCAATAATTGGGCAAAAATGTCCATTGAATTTTCCAGCAGAGCTTTTGTGGATCTGCAGACATTTATGTTTTCCCAATATTTTTTGTGTTCCTTAAGAACAATGTTCTTTAATTGATCATTTTTTGTTTCCTTGTGTACTCCTATCAGAGGTTCAGGTCCTATGAAAGTACTTTCCCTACCGAGTTTCGATAATCTGTCCGCAATCTCATTTCCCAGGATATCTGCGTGTCCTGGGATCCAAAATAGAATAATTCTATTTTGTGCTGACATATGCATGGATATTGAAATTTTTCAAACTAGGTTAAGAGTTCGTTTTATTTGCTGAGAGTCCATACTTCAAGCGAATATGTAAGGACTGACAGTCTTAGTGTTGTCTGTCATCAAAATTCTGAATTAATTATGATCTTGATTTACTGAAATAGGCTTCGGTAGCGCTCAAAAATCCAACGAGAAATTGTTGTGAAATTTAGACAAAACATTTATATAAATATTTCCTTGCAGTTTCGTACGTTGTTGGAGAAAGGCAGTCGAGAATTGTCATCGTCCAGATGTTCTAAATGCCCGCCAGACTGTGCTGACTCCTGCACGGTACATCCCGTTCAGCAGGGCGATGTGTCCTCGACGGAACCTCCTCTACCTGAGCCCTCAGTCAATGGTCAGTCACCCGAAATCTCGGCATACTTTGAGGCTGTGGAGCACTATATCTCATCAGCTGGATGGGTACTGCTGGAGATCAATGCCGAGGGTATTATTGAGTGCGTGACTGAGAATATCAAGGACTTGATTATGTTCACGCGGGCTGAACTCAGTAGACAGTCAATCTATTCGTACCTGCATCCTGGTGATCATGGGAAACTTAGTCCCATTCTCAATAATATGTCCTTTACGGTTGGCTGGGGTGCCACTGAGGATGATTCACAGTCTCCGCAGCAGCCTCAAGTGCCACCGGGGTCAAATCAGGCTGGAAGTGGCGGAAAGAGGTCGATAAAGACGCGAATACGGATGTTGGTGAAGCATCCAGAAGCTGCTGGTGAAACAATTGAGCAGAAACAGCAGCGAATGGATAAGTACGAAGAAGTGGTGATCATAGCGGCTCCTGTGAAGGATGATGGTGATGAATGTTCATCTGTGCTGTGTTTGATCACACGGCCTGAAGATGATGGACCTCTGGAGAATTCTGGAGCACTTCCACAACGGGATCTCGAACAATTGACGCTAAAAATTGAACCTAGTGGGAAGATTATTAATCTCGATGCGAGTACGTTAAGGGAGACATTTGCCCAGAGCCTAGCCAAAGAGCCGCTGAGATCCATACAGGATCTGTGTCATGTGCAGGATCAGCATGTACTGAAGATGCACTTGAAGGAAGTGCATCAGGGCACCAATTCCATGGCATATTCAGCGGCCTATCGGCTCAGACTAGGTGGTCCGGAAGCCTATGTTCACGTTAAGGTGACATCTAAGCTTTTCCGGAGCACCATTCATGGCGAGAGTGACTTCATCATGGCTGTGCATACGATTCTCATGGATGGAGACTCTGGTGATCAGCAAATGGCACTGATGGGAGGACCTTCGGGGATGGGGTCACATTTGGCAGCTGGAGGATCCGGAAGTAGTAGTGGTAGTAGTATGGGAGGACCCCTTATGACAAGTGTCATGAACGGAGGGGTAGGAACTCTGCAAGCCTCTGCAGGAAGATCCACCAGCGTTGTAACTTCCTTTTCGAGCCCTCCAGCCTCCGACTGCAGTAATTTCTTTGCCACAGAGTCTCTAATTGACTTTGACATCCCTCATTCTACAATCCTGGACATGGATGCTGTGGGAGTGACCTGGGATACGAGGCCAGACTCCAGGGCCAGTGTTACTCCCGTCAGCACTCCTAGACCTCCCTCTGTCTCAGCCTATAGTCCTGTAGCTGCTCCTATTTGTCCTTCTCCTCTGACCTACCACTCAGCTAATGCTGGTGGCCAGGCAAGTCCTCAGAACAATAATAACAGCAGCAGTGTCAACAACAACACCAACGCAAACTTCAGTGGAAACTTCGGTAACTTTCCTGGGGGGTTTGAGGACAAGGAAAAGGCGGGTATGGAGCAGCAGCAACAGATGGTAATTGGGCAGAATCATGACTCTGAGAGGCTGAGAAATCTGCTGACGACGAAGCGGAGTCAACCAATTGGGGCACCGGGCACAAGTGCCATGGATGCAGATGCAACAGCTCGCAACACCAATAGGATTCTCAAGGTGAGTCATCAGCCAGGAAAAAAGCCCCCTGAGACTCATCTGAAGTCTGTGTGTGCGCAGGGTCTCCTCAATGCCGAGGAGGAGAAGGATGCTGCCAATCCAGCTTATGCGAAGATGAATGCGGGCACGGCCAGAATGCCCCAAGGCAGACCCAGGTCGGTACAGGAGAACAAGACCAGCAACAATAACATGCTGCTGCAGGTAAGGCAAAATTAATAATTGAAAAAATTTTGCAAAATTTTGCTTTCCAGCTTTGTTTTTCCTGGAATACTCAAATTCGTGTTTTAGTGTTATGCGGTAACATAATAATTGGTCCAGATAAGGTTATATGAGAAAACACGGAATCCTTCGAAATTCGAGTATGAGTTGGATTTATTGAACAAAGAATTGGGTCGAGTAAACTTATTCTTAATTCATTTCACAATTTGCCTAAAATCGCTCGACTTTAAAATTCGGTATTAGGGATAATTCAAGGTCATTCTTGTATATAAACGAAATAATCAATTATTGTTATTATGAATCGTATCGAGTTACTTTATTTCTAAAGCGTGTCCCGAATTTAAAAGACAAGAAGATAAATGACCCTCATTAAAAAATATAGTACATATAAAAATACTATTTATATTTCTTGAAAGGGTATTTCATTGTGATTCAAATCCACTTTATGGTTTTTTATTCAAGCAGTTTCTCCGCGAAATCTTTGCATCATCTTCTTTACTCCCCTCATAAGGCTCTGGACAAGGTCGTCCCCACGATTTCTGACGACTTTCTTCCACTTTCGTGCGAAGTCCTGCAAATCTTTGGCTGGATTAGCCTTTTTCTTCAAGTCTCCTTTCAAAATTCCCCAGTATTTTCAATGGGGCGGACTTCTGGAGTGCAGGGCGAGTTGACCTTCTTATCTACATATTTGACACTGTTGTTGGAAAACCATTCCAGGGTGGCTTTCGCGTAATGACATGATGCCAAATCAGGCCAAAATAGAGGAGGGATGTCGTGGCTTTGATACAGTGGCAAAAGTTGTTTTTGGAGGTACTCTTTAAGGTAGATATCCGCGTTCATCGTCCTTGTCATGAAAAATTCTTCGCTGCGACGTACACAAGACCAGAGTGCCATCCAAACCACATATTTCTTCGGGAAATTGTCGTACTCTTTTAACCTGTACTTGCTGGCTACACCCGTACGAGTCTTCGCCGTGTGAAACTTTTGGTCGGGCAACTGAGTAAATTCACCATTTACGACAGTTTCGTCGTCCATCAAAATGCATCCTTGAAAGCCTTTCAAAACTCGATCACTCAGATTTCTCGACCACGTTTTGGCACTTTGCTTCTGCTTGTCCGTGCGATGGGGAGCAGCTTGAGCTTTGTACATTATCAATCCGTTATTCTCTTTGATTCTCTGCACTAAGCTCTTGGAGATACCCAGCTTTTTGCCCACATCTCTGACTGAAAGGCAAGGTTGCTTCTGGAAAAGCGCCAACACTCTCTTCTCCATCCTCTTGTCTACAGCTCCAGGTTTTCTGCCACATCCTGGCTTTCGAACAACAGTCTTGAGTTCCTTGAAGCGTAATATAACCCTTCGCACCGTGGATGGACACTTTCCGGTGATGCTTCCGATTTCAGAATAGCTCGCTTTTGAATTCTTTAGGTACGTGTCCACGACCAATTTGCGCAGGTTCTCCATTTTTATCACTTTTCTCCGCCAAAACACAACCTTTTTCAATATTTTCTTTAGAAATGAAAAGCTGACGAAATTCTCTTGAAACGTCAAAAAAAATCAAAACAAAACTCAATTCCTATTGTGCCTAACTTTCATGTCGAAAACTTGTCATTAAAATTCGGGACACGCTTTATTACAATGTAATCTTTACAATGTGCTCGTGTTGGAAGAATCTGCTGATCGTAGATCACCCAGCAATGCGTTTCTCGAAGTGTGGATGCTTCTTCCACGTTCCCGGAGTTTTCTAGACAGATACGGTGCATTTGTATTACGTTATATCACAGTGAAAATGTATTTTTCTAGACATTCAGATCTTTGCACCGGGCGGGATTCGAACTCACAACAACTACTGTGAGTCAAGCCAGGAATCGATTCGCCCAAGAGCCAACGGTCTTGCCTATTGCGCCACTGAGATCCCCAATATTCAATTAGTAACCCTTAAAACACGATTTTGACAATAAAGTAGGAGTGTAGGATAAATGGAATTCATGTTAGTAAAGCGATGATCAAGTCATAAGAAGTCCTCCGGAAATCCCAATCCGCTATTTCGAACTGTTTGCCCTCTAATCGTTTGATTTACAAAGATTTATCAAATAATATGTCCTCAGGGAGTAAAAGGTATAAATTTCGAGTTTCATAAAATTCGAGGAAATATTTACGGAGTTTTAATCAATTAAAACGTATACAACAAAAGAAAACAAAAGTTTTGCAAAATTTTCTAAATATAACTCAAAACTTCCAAATTCACATTTTTGTGTGAAAGAAGTTTTTTTTAAAGATAACTTTGTTATCTCCGCAGCTACTCAATGATAAGAGTGATGATGATGATCCGGAATCGCGAGGGAATCGTGTGCCCAGTGAATTGCTGCGTCAGCTGCAAAAAGTAAGTACCACAACCACAGATTTAATGTAGTAGAAATTGTATTTGTGGGAAGAAAGATGTTTGCATGAGATGAATTGAATCAGAAATTGAATCCCAAGGAGGACACACCGAAGGAACACAATCATGCTAATCAGCAGATTGGGAATGAGGAGTTGATTCAACTGCTGCGATTCCAAGGCAATGACTTTGGTAGGAAGCGTTCGTCGAATGAGCCGGATGAAGGTGGGGCGGCCAAAAGGTCCGACGAGAAGCCATCGTTGTTGCGCGAGAAGAACAAAATGCTGGCATCACTGCTGGCCAATCCGTCAAAGGCACCCACCACCGTGCTCCCATCGACGGCCATGCAAGTGAAGATAATTCCCGATATAACGCCGTCCAGTATTAATTCCCGGGTCACAAATACCAGCAATCAGCAGCAACATCTAACCAATAACAACAACACTATTATGAGCAACAATAACACTAATAGCAACAACCAAAAACAAATAGTACAACCGTTGAACCAAGTTCGACCGCCTCCGCCATCAATTCGTAAGCCTTCCGATGTCTACCTCAACCAAATGCCAAGTCAGCAGGATATTAGCAAGAATCAACAGGTGAGATATTTTCAATTGCGTTCTTGTGGTTGATTGGTTGACATAAAAATCAAAATGGCGACCCTTAATATCGGTTTTTTTTCGTATTTTTGATTTTTCTACTGGTTGGCTTATCGTATTTTTTTTAATATGGTGTCATTTGAAAGGCCTTGGAATCATTCAATAAGAAATATTGAGAACGCTAACTGGCGTAGGTCAGTCCTCCAAAAAAATAAGAAAAGTAAAACTTTAGAAACATATTAAGTGAATTTTATCATTAAATTTTCTGTAGTTAACTATTTTGTCAAAAAAGGTAATTTATAAAATTATCCCAATCGGTTAAGAACTATGCTGTAAGGAACGGTTTGATCCTTGACCTTGAAAAACCGTTATTAGCAGTAATACTTACGCCTATGGCCTGTGAATTTTTACTGACCTTTTCTAAACTTGGCGTTGTAGGTGATGCAACCGCCAGTATCACATCCACAAGATTTCCAAGTGGAATCAGGGTCCTTCGCTACATCAACTGCCGTAACTCCATCCCAGCCCCATCAAGAGTGGGACCCGGAGCTATCTGAGATTCTAAATGAAGTTATTGACATTGTGCCAGACACAAATTATCCCGACAATGATTTAAATAATATTCTGGGCACTGGTAAGTTACATAAAGTGTGCACAGTCAAAGATATCCATGGTAATTGATCATTTTTCGGTTTAGCTATTAGTACAATTGATACGTCATCTGTGCCATCGGCACCAGCTCAGAGTCAGCATCAGGATCTCAATGAGAAGCTAATGATAAATGCCATTCAGAAGTCACTGATGCAATTTGAGAATAATTCAGTGTTTAACAGCAGTCCACCGGCATATCCGGCTATGCATTCCGGACCACCGACAGCCGGTGGTTCTGTTACGACGCACCAGCAGAGTCAGGGATTCCCAGCGCCACCACCAATTTACTCACAGCGCTCTCAGCGGATGCCCCAAATGATTCCGGCTGGGCATCAACAGCAGCAGCAGCAGCAACAACAACTCAATGTGACGGCTGTGGCAGCGAGATTTCAGCTAATGCAGCAGCATAGGTTGATGCAACAGCAACAGCAAAAGGAGCAACGTGAGAGGCTGCTACAGCAACAACAGAAACAACAAATGGTCGTTCCGGTGAATGCCACAGCAGGAGCTGATCAGTTGTGTAAGTATCAACAAATATGGTTGATTGCTGATATTGTCTAATTTTCTTTGGAAATTTTTTGGCACTACTAAATTTTTCTAAAATGGTTACATTGAAATCCCGGTGCGAGAAAAACTTCATCAACTTATGTTGCTGACATTAAATCTTGATATTTTTGTTTGTTGCATACGACAACATTTTAAGAAATTAAAAAAAAAATCCTGAAACTTTTTGAAGCACAAAGCATTGGAGTGTGCACTAAATTAGCATGTAAAACTTCAAATAGATCTGAAAGATAAAAATTTATGGATAATTACTTCGAAAGATTGTTGATGTTGTGGCTTTGGTTGATTGTAGGCCTAAATCCCGGGATGACTAATATTGAGTCACTTCTGAACAACACAGTGGCACCAAATGTATCTCTTCAGCGTAGTACGAGTGTTGTGTCAGATGCACAACTCAGTCCTGGTTTTACGCAGCCAATGATGCAGCCACAGCAGCAGAATTCCAATCAACGAACACCGTTTAGTCCACAACCAAATCAAGGTATGAATATTTAAAATAGTTGAAAAAAGGATCGAAGATTGATATTCACTGAGATGTTATTGCAGGCTACCAACAGGCGTCTTTTAGTACCAACAATGGTCAGCGCCTGTCACCGTTGCAACAGCAACAACTCAGTCAACAGCAGCAGCAACAACAACAGCAACAGCAAATGGGGGGATTTTCGGGAGGTACTAGCGCCAATGGAACAGCTCAGTTGTCTCCACGACAACCGCCATTTGGTGGACAGGGTGCCATTCATCAGCAACAAACACCACAAGCCGTTGCCACATCCGTTCAGCAGCAGCAGCAACAGCAACAACAATGGACTCAGCAGCAATCCAATGTGAGGTTATCGCTGCAGCAGCAGCAAAATCCAATGCTCAATGCCCAGCTCACGGTAAGTTCAATTTATTACCACTTTTAGGCTGATACTACTTCTTAATTTATTATTGCAACAACAAAACAAAAAACAAAAATTCTTTAGTTGTCATAGCTTTATACTATTTAAAGTTCTCTGATTCTTTATAATTATTACCTTAAAACAATAAACCACGCTACTTTATAGTTCGTGAAAAATATTAATAGTTTCTTAGTAGCAGTACTGGACCTCGTATATATTTTTATATTTGATTATGATATGATCTATTCTATCTATTTTAGATATTTTAATAGGAAAATTATTCTTTTCTACAACTTTTGAAGAGGTTATTTTTACGATCTTACCAAGAAGTGTGGTTTTAATGTAATTGTCCAAATGTTGTGACTGCCAAAAAAACCACTTCACTGTTTTTTAAAGGTCAGGAAAGGCGACTTGGAAACATATTGAGCGTGATTATATGTCTCTTAGGGCAAATTTATTTATACTTGGTGGGAAAATTCCTTGAAAAATTTTAAAATGGATAAGAAATTTTTATTTAATGGAGACAAATTAATTGAAAATTTCACTAATACGTTAATTTTGGAATATATACGAGGTTGAACATATTGCATATCTTTACAGAAAATATTTTAAACAGAAAGTTTAACATTGTAAAGTTTTTTTTTATTATCTGTAGATCTTTACCAATTTGTTTTAAACTTCAGACATTTAAATAGATCCAGGAAGCCTATCTTTGGTAAAAAGTTGAAGCCTTGATCTCTTTTATCTTAGAAGATATCGGATTTTGAAGTTTTCTGCTTGCCACATTTTACCCCGGGTTATTTTATACTATTCCCATACCACCTTTGCTCAATATTTAAACGTAAATATTATTACTGTTTTGGGTACACTGTAGAAAAATGTACATAGCAGGTTAAGAAAGATAGATAAATAGTTATTATAACAAATTATTTTTTTAGTTTACTTTTTTTACATTGAATAATTTTGATGCTCTTACAGCTTTAAACTATATTTTTTTTTATTATTTTAACGATTTTAACTATATTTTTTATGAAACTTTTGCCTTATGACTTTTTTTGAGAAACCGATAATGGAGAGTTTTCCATGGTCCCAGCTCAAATCTCGAAAGCCAAAATTCCTAAAGCCAAAATCCCGAAAAGCCAAAATCCGAAAACGAAAATCTAGAAAAACTAAAATTTGGAATTGCCGTATATGTGATACAATACTGAAGCGATGCATTGACTTACATGATAGGATTCGCGACTATGTCATCTTGAAAATCAAACGAGCGGATCCAATGGCGCTCGTTGTAAAAGAGGTACCGATCATCCTGTTGTTCCGGTCTCGTCCCAGACCCAACCTTAGGGCTAACTTATGAAACTTTCACTCACACCCACGAGCTCTTTAGATGCCGAGTTAAGTCGCTCACCGGGCAGATTCTAATCCTTCTGTAACGACTCCTTTTTAACATAAAGTATTCGTTGCATTTGCATGTACTCAAAAATCTGTGGGGAGTCAATTTCTCTTGGCCACTGAAGAGCTCGCGGGTGCAGGTGAGAATTTCAAAAATTGGCCCTCTGATTGTACAAAATCGGGAAGGGTTCCAAGTGGTCGACACTACATGACAAGAATAAGAGTGACATCTGACGAAGTACTGCCCATTGTTGCGGGTTTACATGGAACCATGCCGCCGGCAACCATGCAAGCTCTGCGGTATTTTAAGATTGCCTCCCAACGCGTAATGCATGCGCTTTCACTGGTTACTTTTCGTAGCTCTATCGTGACATGCTACGAATTCACGGAATGGACTACGATGGGCGATCAAGATGAAAGTATCATAAAGTTAAAATGTTAAAAGTGTCATAGCTACTACCATGATTACACCCACGCTTGCTGGAGGTAAAAAAATTCTGTGTTTTGGGAAATTATTCCACACATTATACTCCTTATAATTTCGAACCTTTCAGGATTTTGGTCATTCGAGATTTTGACTTTCAGAATTTCGGCTTTCGGAATTTTAGCCGATTCGGAACTTTGTTTTTTCGAACTTTTGTCATTTCGAAATTTGGCGGGCACCGGTTTTTATCAGTCCTATAAATTTCTCTCAAGTTGGCATATAAATTGAATTAACTATAAGAAATTCACAGTTCTCATAAGTTCCTTGTAAGTTTATGATTAGCTATTTATCATCAAAAGATCATACTCAATAATAATTTTAGACAATAAATAATAAACAATAATATTTACAGTTAGAGTTTCTCGAAAAGAAGAAAAGATTCGAAGATTTTCGGAAGTCAAAGAAATGACATTTTTATTTTTCTGTTTCGTCCACGTAATGGCTAAAGTTACGTGTTCGAATTTCAAAATATCTGGAATGTCGGAAAATTTCAGTTTTAACTTTGTTGTGCAGAAAATCAAAGTAGTGTGTCTCGTAGACTTCTATCCCATATTAAATCCCTTCGTAATCTTTGAGTAATTTCTTAGACAGCTTTATACTATGGGGTATTTGATAAATAATCATAACTTTTAGTTTGAAAATTTTAAATTCTGTTTGAATATTTCGAACATCAACGACAATCCGTGTAAATATAAAGCTCATTTATCTTCTATCCGGGACACTTTTGCACAATCAAACTCTGACTGTGAGCATATCGATCATAGAAATTATAGAGATAATAGACGTTGGCTAAATGCAGGTTTTAAAAAAACAAAGAATATTAAAATTTTTTCAGTGACAATTCTCATTTTAATGCAGAATTCGGGCCTTTGTCTTAATAGCCGAGACTAGTTATAAATTTTGATCAGAAAGATTTATAAAAGCATTCTTCTCTAAATCAATATTCTTTCGAGAAATTTACGTTAAAATTTAGCTTTTCATATAAAAATTATTATCTTAATTTTACCGTGCAGAATGTGGTCGGCTACAACTCGCGACAATTCCAGGCGCAACGTCAGCGATCTCTCAATTCCCCTGGTACTCCAGTGAGTCGCCAGAACTCCTTTCCTGGTCCCGAAGGCTTTCCCGGACCACCCAGTCCGACACAGACTCCCTACGGAGCATCTCCAGGCACAAATGTTGTGCCTGGACAGGCGGGTGTATTCAATCAGCAACAACTGAGGATGCAACGACAAGCCAGTGTGCCTCAGGCCACACAGCATTTACCAGGTGAGTGCTCTCAAATTCTGTCCCTGTCCTGAAGAGAGAGGTTCTTGGTGTTTTTTTAAGAGTTACAGGAGCTGTTCAGGAAAAAAAGGCTTACCGGATGATGAATGATGGAGGAAGAGAATGTGTGATTGTGGGTGATTGTACGAATGGGGAGGGGGAATGACTGGGATGACTTCAAAGTAAAAAAAAAAAAGAAAAACTAAAATATTTTGATCACTCAATGTCCCCATCTCCTTCAGGATCCCCGAGGTCTTTTGGCGCTCCCGATGCCACGGGATATGGAATGATTTACAACAATATGCAACATGCACAAGGCTCAGGGGGCGATTTTTATGGCCGCCCACAGTCCGGTAAGGCGCAAAAAAGACAAGAGAAAAAAAAGAGAGAAATAAAATTGGGTGGCATTCTCATTATTCTTTATTGTGTATACATCTCTTCAAAATTATTACATTTTTTTGTATGTTGCATTTGGAAAAAGAGATGCAAGAGAGTGCAATTTAAAAAGATTAGAACTAAAAAAAAAGAAAAGAATTGAGAAAGATTGCAAATGATTCAGAATCACTTTTGAAAGAAACATCACGCAAAAGCATCATTTGGTGATCGGGATTTTATTGTTATTTTATTTACTTCACATATATATGTTTCATACATTCTTCTCATTGTTGTTTTTTTTATATATATTAATTGTTTTTAATTTGTCAGCAAGAAAGAGCCTAATTGCACCCACTTTGTGTAACGCGCCTTTTGCAAGAAGACTATTTATTTTTTTTATTTTTTAGTGTCTTTTTTTACACATACACATTTACACAAAAACACCATGCATATAATTTTTTTCTTGGTTGATGAGGGTCTTTTGTTTTGGTAAAAATTGGGATTTTCCCGCCAAAAAAAAAATGGATGGGATTTGTGTACAGAAAACAATACTGAGCACTCTTGTTCTGATAATTTAATTTAATGGCAAAAGAAGTTTTTAAAACATCTTCAGGCAATATTTTTGGCAAGTGAATAGCAGCATAAGGAAAAAATTAAAAGTATTCTCTCGAAAGAGCCAATGATACAAAATTTGAGCGAAAAATAAGATAAAAAAAATATCATCACCTCTCGGAGTATCCTTGAATTGAATTGTCAGACTCTTCTACATTTTATATCTTTTCTTCTTTATATTGTTATTTTTTTCTGAGGAAAGGAATATTACAATAGAGCAAAGAAAAACAATCTGTGATTAATGCCATATTTTATCTGTGCGTGAATGTTGGCTGTTGCATCATTTCGCAAGAGAGTGAAAATGTGAGTGAGAGACTAAAATTGAGTGTGTTAAAAAAAAAAGATTCACAGAATAATTCATCATCATCATCATCGCACGCGTGGATTCACACTTTTTATTTACTATTCACAACACAGAGTTGAAAAATCTATCAGATGATCAATTTAGAACCTGGATTTTTGACGTTTATGTTCTGTATTGGGAAGTATAATATCCATAATACACCGAACGCGCAATTAATTTTATTTTCTAAACAAATTTTCGGAAAAACGTGTGAGAGTGAGTGAGATGACTAGAACAGGAGGGTAATTCTGTAACGCTCTGACAATGTCATATGACAAATTGGGTTTGAATCTCAGGAGAGTTTTTTTCGATAATGAGATTCTGTAGCCGTGACATTGCCATTTCAGCTCACGTGACATTGTCAGAAGTCAAATATTTAAGATTCCTGTCAATTCAGTGTATCTGCATAACATCACTAAGGGATTTCATTAAAATAATCAGTGAATTGCATTTTCGAACTCATATGATATGACAAAAAAAAAATCGTTTGACATTGTCATTTTTCGAACTCACGCGTGACAATTCCACGAAAATGACAGAATCCCCCTACAGATGTTATTATTATGTTCTGCGCACACTGAAAAAAATATTTCGTAAAATTGTTCGTGAATGTTTATGAATTTCTATTGGGAACTTAGGAAATACTCGTAAATCGTATAACCCACAAACAAGTTCGTAAATGTTTGTACTTCTTTCAGAATCATTGTTCATAAAATGATTCTTTTGCAGGCATTTTTTGTACTTTTATAATCTAACTAAAAATTCTAAGCGAAGCAACCAAAATTCTCCAAGCTAAAGCTTCTAGAAGCTAGAGCTAAAAATCCTATGTAAACACTAAAAGGGTAAAAGTTCATCGGATTACACATGAACCACACCTCTGGAGAATGATCATGACCTTCTTGATACGTCTTCGCAACCTTTAGGCTTTTGGGACGTCAGTAATCATTTGTTTGTAGATTTTTGTTTGTCTGGCAAAAATTTACGAACAAATGACAAGATTTTACAAACTTTTTTGTATGTTTATGAACATTTACGGACAAATGTATGTAAAAGTACAAAAAAAATGCTCGTCAAATCGTCATGTTATGAACAATATTTTTGTAAAACGTACACTCTTTTACGAACTTGTTTTTGTGTTATACGATTTACAAGCATTTCGTAAGTCTCCAATAGAAATTCACAAATATTTACGAACAATTTTACGAAATATTTTTTTTCTGTGCACAATAACTTTTGTTTATAAACATGTTTTCAAAATTTTCTAAGTAAGTGAGCGAGACAACTAGATCTAGATTTCATTCAGTCTCACTGAAATGTCAAAAACATATTTACAAGACAATCGTCATTCTGTGTATTATGCCTAATTAACAATAACTTTTGTTATGTTAACATGTTTTTGACGATTCAGTGGGAGTGAAAGAGATGTAAATTTAGTCATCTCGGTCACTCTTATAGGTAGTTTAGTCAACATGTTTACAAAACAAAAGCTATTGTGCGGTGGACATTAGCCGATCGATTTCACTCCTTTCAATGAAATGTCAAACATATGTTTACAAAATAAGAAATTCTGTGTTGCACATTATGCCCAAAGTACAATAACTTTTGTTTGTAAACATGTTTTCAAAATTTCCCATGAGAATGAGCGAGATGACTAGATCTAGATCTCACTCACTCTCATTGAAATGTCAAAAACATCTTTACAAAACAAAAGTTATTGTGCGTTGGGCATTATGCTCAATGTACAATAACTTTTGTTTTGTTAACACATTTTTGACATTTCAGCGAAATTTAAAGATATTTAGAGCAGAGATGTGCAAGAACCGCTTGAAACCGAACAAATGGCAAATGAAACTTGTACGTCAATTGTAAAACGCTACCTGAACAAACTTATTTTGACGTTTATTCGGTTTTAAACGGTTCTTGCACACTTCTGATTTAGATCTATTCGTTAAGCTCACTATCATATGCAGTTTCGAAAACATGTTCACAAAACAAAATTTATCGCTTATTAACCGAATGATAAAACGTGAATTTTAGTAGTTCTAGGATTCTCTACTCTAGATTTCTTCTACTCTAACAAAAAGTTTTGCTAAGCCAACAAATAGATCTTGTCAAAATTTTGTTAAAGGTATGTTGTTTACTAATTAGGCAAAACTTTTTCTTACATTTTATATAAAAAAAAACATCCTTTTGAGAAACTTTTAACAAAATCCAAATGGCCACTGGTTTGACAAAATTTTTACATATTTTGTGTGAAAGAACGTCTTTTTGACAAACTTTTTTTTTGTTAATAAAAAAAATCAGAGTGGCGATCAATCTAACTTGTTATAAATATTTGTATAGTGTAACTATCTAAGTAAAGAAATTGATATCAAGAATTCAAATCACGATAGGGAATGAAGTAAAATATTATCAAAATCGAAACGATGTCAAACTTCCCATGCGTCACTTCCAACAGAAGCTGTGCATGACTTTTCGCGTTATTGACGAACTGAAGCAATTAAAAACCCTCTTCCAGTATCGATTTACATGTGAATTGCGCAGAATTAATTTTGTATAATCGCCAAGATTAATTGAATTTGAATATATGATAGACGAATGTGGACTCATATTGCTTGCGAGCTTATTACAGAATTATGATAAAATAGATAAATTTGAGAAAAACGGTGAAGCATTTAACTGAGACGGGAAGGATTTGAATTACGACTCAAGCCTAGAGACGGCTCAACGTAATTATAATTAAAATAATGAGTAAATTCCCATCAGTTTCCCACTAATTAAGCCAACTCTCGGCTTAAACCGAGAGACGGATTAGTCAGAGACTGATGGAAATGTAATCTGATCATTATTTTGATTCTAAATACGTTAAGCTGTCTCTCGGCTTAAGTCGTAAGTGTGCCTAGGGTATTAGTCTGATTGAACCGTTATTCGCGATTATCTAATCAAACCATCTAATTTGCAAATCATTCAAATAATTGTGAAATATCCAATGAGAAGTTTTCATTCGTCAACTGTCTTAAGTTTTATGTGAAGCCTTCTTTTATGATTGGTCAAGATTTTTTAAAGCCATTCTCTCAATTGATCATCTGAGCAACTCTGTGTCACGTGTATTATTTGTTTTATTCTTGTCATAATGGCATTGGTGTGTGGTGTTCGTTGGATGAAGCAAAACAAAAAAAAGAGCGCCACGCTTCGATGGTCAGTGGTTGATGTGCCAAATTGACGCCATTCTGGGCATTCTCTTGTGCTTTCAGGGGCTAACAACAACGGCGCTCGTGAGTTTCTACGGGCTCACGTACAGAATCGTCAGACGGGCCAAGTAAGAACACCCCAAAGTCCGCACAGTGGCATGGGTCAGAGTCCTCTGGTAGGAAATCCGGCCAGTAGTGGAATTCCGGGTGGAGGGGGTGGTACTGGGCAGCAGCAACAATCACCGCAGCAACAGATGGGAGCAGCACCTCTTCTCAATACACCGCCCGATCAGACATTGGGTTTTAACTTTGATATGTCGCAATCAGGTGAGCTAAATTAGATTTACTTTAAGATACTAACCCTAAATACCTGATCCAGAAATCATTAATGTTTGTTTTTGATAAATTGGGCAACATTATTTCCTTTTCCTTATTGAAAAATTGTCTTTGAGTTCCTTGACCAAAAAAGGGCAAAAATGAGGAGCTTGAAAATCAGCTTTTGTTGTTTTATTGTGTTTTTTTTTTTTTTTTAGTCCATTTTTAATTACCCATCCTATTCGTAAAAGAAGCACAGAAAATGTGGAATAAAACGGGAAAATAATTATTAGAAATTTCAATTAATTTAAATAATAACCCTTACGAACTATCCCGATCAGAGTTACAAGGATAAAAGTTCACAAATTGACCGGAATGAACTTTAAACTTTTAATTGATTTGTTCATCTTGGCGGAAAGCTTCAGATGAAAGTCCAAAAATTCACCATTTTAATCTTCAAATTTAATGTTGGATTCTCCAAGAGAGTCTCTGTTTGATGTTCGAAAATTTCAAACCTAATTTCGAATTTCCATGGTGAAAATACGTGCAAGGTTATGGATATTTATGAAATCACAGTAATAATCTGTTAAATGAGTTACTCAGAGATTATGAAAGTATTTAATTTTTGAACAGAATTATTACGAAGAGGTTCATTCCTTTTGAGTGTTTGTGTCAACAAAGAATATGTCGACACTTGACCGTTCGAAATTCGAACAGAAAAAATGAGTTGGTTGACTTTCGAAACCGATCTTCGAATTTAATTTCTCTTGAATTCTCGGGTTGATCAAATTGATAAAATGGGAAATCAGTGGCGCAAAAGGCAAGAGTGTTTGTTCTTTGGCAGATCGATTCCCCGGCTCGACTTACTGTTGTAAGTTCGAGTCCCGCCCGGTGAAAAGATCTGAATGTCTAATTTAGGCAATTTTCATTATGTTAATAACGTGATATAATGCACCGCCTATGCCCATTAAAGGAAAAAGCCGTTTTCGCATTCGAATCTGGCAACCCTAAAGAAAGTGGCTGATGTTGCATTTATTTTTCAATGTTTTTAGGAATTTTAATCATTCTTGTGGAATTTTTCTTGCCTAACTATGTTGAAAAAGCACTAATAAATATAAAAAATCCTATAATTGTGATAAATTTGTGAAATTCGCAGGTTTTTTTGAAAACAAAAGATAGTGGATGAACGAACACTGATGGAAAATTGGAAAATTTTTATGTTTCTTCTAAGTTTTTTATTCTTTTCTTCCTCTACAAATAAAAGGAAACTAGTCTAGAATCCTTACAATATAGAGGATGTAAAATTTTTTTAATTCTAGAACGATAATTCGATTCTAGAACTTGTATTATATCTAAACACACTTTATAAAACAATAAAAATGATTAAACTTCTACAGTTGTCAAAAACAAGTTAAAAAATACCATGAGTTTTCTAAATATGAAAAGAAAAAGTCAAAATATGTGAAATAGTAAAGATTTTCTCTACTTGGCTAAGTGCTCGATTTTCGTTTGAAGCTCCATTTCGAGGTTAAAAAACAATCTGAGAGAAAAGTTGCACATAGATGAAAATGTAGCCAATAAAATTCTCTATCAAACTCATAAAACATATTGTTAGGGACAGTCCTAGTTTTCAAGATATTTTTGATTAAAGTTTCTAAAAAGTTCGATTTTTCCATGTTTTCTGACATATATGAGACTACAGCGCCCCTGGTGTCAGTTTCACGAACTCCATTTGTCCAAAGGATTATCGGGCATGTAAAGGAGAACAATTGTTCTCATATTAAGAAATAAATCGGTTCAGCAGAATCGGAGATATATAGGTACCCAAGTATCAAAAAACGGCACAAACGATTTTGCCTAGATTCAAGGCGCAAAATCCAAATGAAATCAAAATGATAAGTATTTTCGTAAATCATTTGACCCTAGCAATAGAAAAAATAGCATGAGAACCCAGGGACAAAAAAAAGTTTAAAATTGTTGCACAGTGTAATAAGGGCTTCAGACGTAAAGTTCAGCCACATGCCTCAACTTCTCTCACCTGTAGGACGAATAATCCGTTCAATTTTGAAAAACTATTAAAATTACTTGGTATTTAGAATTTTGATATCTTCAGGAATTGAGCTAAACTTCCAATCTGAAACCCGTGTAATGTCCTGGACACACTAACGACTAAAGTCCAGAGACGACTAAGCTCGTTCATAGCCAAGTCAGTTCCTGACACACTACAAACGAGACTTAACATTTTCTAGCACTCACAAAACATAACTTTCGTGGGTTTTATGCAGATATTTCTACTGAAATGCACTAGTACTCTTTTGAAAATGAAACTACTTTTAAATTTACTTCACAATTCACGTATAACAACAAGAATTATTCACTAGAATCGCCTAAATTGGCTTAAGTCGCGAGTTAACTTCACCTCAGAAATAATTGTAATTATCAATAATTATTGCACGTGTACTAAGACATGATATTACAAATAGTTTCATTTTAAGAGGAGTATTAGTGCATTTCAGTAGAAATATCTGCATAAAAACCCACGAAAGTTATGCTTTGTGGATACCAGTTAATGTTAAGCCTACTTTGTAGTGTGTCAGGAACTGACTTGGCTATAAACGAGCTTAGTCGTCTCTGAACTTTAGTCGTAAGTGTGTCTAGGGCATAACCCTCTGTTCCGTTTATAAACGTTCAAATTAAAAAAAAATCAAAAACACCAATAAGTCTTAAGTTAAATAACATACAACCGATGAAGGAATTTTCCATCTTTTCAATCCAGAGATTGGTATCAACGCTAAGACGGCGATGGTCACATGGAAAGAGGGTAAAAAGACAAAATGAAATGAAGATAAACTGAACTGAACTGAAATTCTACTTTAACGTTTTTTTTTGCATTAAAGAAAAAATCGTTCCGTTGAATTTAATAAAACTTAGAGCATCGCCTTAAACATATTTTCACATAAAATATTTTATACGTCATAATGATATACCTCTTAAATACCAATCCAGCTTTATCAGCAGAATTTTCACTTGAATCATTTTAACAGCATCACATAAAAAAATGTTATAAAAGGATATAGACGTGGATTTCGTCATGCAAATTATCAACTTTTTATTGAGAAGAAAAAAATCTTACAGTATGGGACAATATGTAAAGTTTCCTTGGAATTTTCCTAGCACAAAAGGCTCGTCAAAATCCCTCTCTAGAGGCTCCCTCAATTCTTGCTGATTTGGTCTATTGAAGCGAAAGGACGAAGGATGGAGAGTTTAGTGACGTTGTCTTTGAGAAATTTATCAAGTGGATGATGTACTCTCTTGAGAATTTTCTGTGCTTCTTTGTGGAAGTGTATTCCTTTTCCCTATTAAATCCACTTCTAGTTGGTTGTGTGTTGTGTATCTTTTTTTTCTGTTTATCTTTTATTAACTTGTCCATTTGAAATAACTAAGAGGAATGTGTGCGGGGATGTGATTGAATGTTTAATGTTTTGAGTGCAGGTGCAGCTCATGTTGAGGATAAATTGTCATCAAATTGGTCAACGGATGATCAAGTGTCGTCTGGTTTGAGGGTAAGGATTTGTTTAGTGGGAGGATTCTTTTGCTATATTACAATTTTCACTTTGTTTTTCATTGTTGTCACATTTGATTTAGTTTTTAAAGAAACTTTTCTAATTTTCTGTGAATATTTCATTTCTCAAAGATGTGGCTTTCAGTGTGGCTTTCTTTAAATCTTTTTTATACAATGTGCTTTCATTGAAATACAAAAAAATGCTACAAATATTGAAAGTGTAAATGTGAGATAGATAAAGTATGATAGAAATGAAAGAGAAATAGCTGAATGAATGATGAAAATTCCTTCTTTTTCCCGTCCTCTCACTCCAAGCCGCAAATTCTTGGAAAAAAATCACTAAAATTCTCTTCTTTGATGTATTTCATCTTTATAAAAAAAAAAACTTTTGCATGACTCTTGTGTACCTTTCATCTATTCCTTCAGTTTTAACTTTCTTGTTCTCTGTTGTTTTTTTCCTTTTAAACATACTTTAAATTAGAAGCCTATAAACAATTTTTTAGAATTAACACCGACATAGCGAAAATCTCCATGAAAGTCAAGAAAATTTCTTATATGGTATTAGCAATTGTACAATTTTTGAAGTATGTAAATATAAATTTCCTATAGATAATCGCATTGATTTATGCAGGGAACACATAATGCAATTTCTTGCATATAGATTAACTATGCATTAGATATTCTGGAAGCTAACTGCAGAGTTTACAGGAAAAACGTTTTTTTTTTTAAATAATTTTCCAAGAAATTTTAAATAAAAAGTTTATGTAAATTTCGGTACAACTTTGAAGTCAATTATTTACTTGTGTTTTTTTTTATTCACGGGGCATTGGGTATTCTAAGTAATGTCCAACGCACAATAACTTTTATTTAGTAAACATGTTTTTGACATTTCAATGAGAATGAGTGAAATCTAAATTTAATCATCTCGCTCATTCTCATGGGAAATTTGGAAAACATGTTTATAAACAAAAGTTATTGTGCACTGAGCATAAGCTCCGCCGAGCTATTACTTATAAAAATAAAAGATTAACCGGTTCTTTTAAAATTAATCGTAATCCATAAGGATGTTTTTCATCAAAACCTCTTCAAAAGCTCTTCAAAACCTGAACGTAATTAAACTTTCCATTTTTTAAAACATACATATATTGTTACAAGTATACTTGTAGCATTTTAAAATACTTTAATTAAGCTCTAAAAAAATTACTTCATCGCTTGTCATCGTCCTTAAGGCAGAGAAGCAAATTGAACGAAATCAGAGTTATATCTTCAAACAAATGGTCTGCGAGATATGTATGTATATCACAAACAATCATGAGACAAAAATTAGAAAATGACCTTTATATGAAGCCTTAAAAATCCCAAAAACGACAAGATTTTATCGATCTTCAAAAAAAATTAATCTCGATAGAGCGAAGGGTTAACTTGGTTTTCACATTTAAGGTCAGTTGCAAAATATCTTCTTTATTTATGAGAAAAATTTTTGAATCTACCAATTGATCAGTAAACTGTATGATTGTGTCTACCTAAAGGAAAAATCTTACGATAATTTAGACCATTGAGACATTCGGATAGCGACCGGAAGTCAAAGACCACCATATTTGAAGGCCTAGACTTCCGTGATGGTAAATTATCGATTTCCAATGGGGCTTTGGGTTGCAGTGTCAATGTGTCCCGGAATTGTCCCGGAAGGACCCCTGAAGCCATGGGCATACAAAAATTTCCGTAAACGATTCTGGAAGTTCGAAAAAGACTCGGGATCGTCGCAGAAATCACGCGCCAAACAAAATTTGGCCAAAAAAACAACGTTTAGTTTTTCAATTTTGGAGCACATTGACCTCAACGGATCCCGAATGCAAAACTGTTTGACTTCTCCAAACGAGGCATTTTGTTGGTCAAGGATAAGACTAAAAAATAGCAAAGTGTCGATGAGCTAAAGACAGCCCTTCGCCGTAAATGGCAGGACATTTGGAAGACTACCATTCGTGTAAACTCAAAATAAGATAGTATTGAACACAACCGGTAATAGGATAAATTAAGCTAATTCAAATCTGCTGTAATCTCCCTTTAATAGTAGTATCTTTAAATGTAACAATTGCACCATAGTGGACCGACTACCGGACTACCCCTTTTGGGAAATAAAGAAACCCATCCGTTGCTCCATTGAATAAAAATATCGCAGTTGTCCTTACTGATATTTTATTGCCTAATTAAGTTCTAATTTGGACAGAATAGCACAGAATTTAGTGTTTCTATCCATGAAGGTGCAGTTAAAGGATGATATAGCGTCGGGGTGGTTGACGGAAAGTCCCAAAGATAATTTCAAGAATAGATCTCCTAAATTCACTCGCTAATGACAGGAATTTGGGATCGGGACATATCCAAAGTCTTCAGAATCTAAGGGGTGATCCTCACGTTTCATCCCCTTATTCCCGAAGTCCGAAATTCCGTAAGCCAAAATTCCGAATGTTCAAAATCCTGAAAGGAATGGAATTATATTCCATCAATAATAATAATTCCATATAATTCTTCTATGTTTAGAATAATTACCCAAAACATAGAAGATTTCCCTTTGCCTCCAGCAAGCGCGGGTGCAATTGTAAGAGTTAGTTATGACACTTTTAAGAATTCGGGATTTTGGCTTTCGGGTTTTTGATCGGGACCGCTTTCCGGGAAAGCCTAACTTCCTCTATGGAACGTTGTGCCACCATTATAAAGATGATTCGCGTCCCCAAATCTTCTTATACTAACTTCATTCACAGCTTCGAAAGGGGAATAGTCTTAAATTATTTACGGACGAAGTTTACTTAAGTTTTGGTAATATTTATTGGCAAATTTTTTTTTAAATCCTAGTAAAAGTGCTCAATTTTATTTGTTTTTTTACTTTTGTATAATCTACATGGAATCATAAAGAAAATTTCACAATAATTTTGCAGAACTTTCAATGGAGATTTTACTATGAGGGTGTAAAAACTCTATCAGAAATTTTCTTTGATGATAACTTGCAATGCTTATGTTTTTGTAGATTTCTTCGGAGGGAGTGTCACCCGGTGACCCTAAAAATTCATGTCTATTGCTCCAGAAACTCCTGTCGGATTGAATTTTGGCCTGGTGATGGACAAGAGGACAAAGAACGAATTTTTTTCTCTATCGGGAATGTGACCAGAAAAGAAAAGTGCCGTGGAAAAGTTGTAAGTAAAAACATTGAATGCTACAAAGAGTATAAATTTGTAAATTGAAATTATAAAAAAAAAATAGTGAGAAAGAGGAACAGAAAAAAAACATAAAGAATTGTGATGTTTAAACTATTGGTGAAGATTGTGGAGAAGGGTGAAAAAGAAACAATGTTGAAAGTAAAAAAAAAATGAAAACAGAAGATATTTTCAGGAGATGTAAATATATTTTAAAATTTTTTAAATTGTTGACTCTACTAAAAAAAATTGATTAAAAAAATACAAAAAGAAAGTATATATTCTATATTAAAAAAAAGAAACAGAAAACAAATGAAATGGAAATGGAAAAAGAGGGATAAGAGAGTGACAAAAAAACATGGGTTTTTACAAGTTGGTGGGTAAGGTAGAGTGACAGGAAGATACCTAAAGAAAAGATGAATTAAATACCTCTATTTTAGTTCAAAAGAAAAATTCACATGAAAGGAATGTTGAGATGATGGTTTTTCTTTTTTTTTTAACAAGAAATTCACAATAAACAGACTCAATGATTAATATTAAAAGTGAAAGAAAGTGAAGTGAATGGTGGAAGTGTTTAAGAAAAAAATGAAAAGATACAATATTGACTTAAAAAGAAAAGAAATTGAATATTTTTCTGATACCGCAAAACAACAAATAAGTTAATTTTAGGGTACTAAATATAAAAAAAATGAGGATGTATCTTTATAAACAAAATGATTAAAGAATGTGAAGTGAAAAGTAAAAAAGTAACATAGTGAATATATAACTTTTTTAATTGCAAAAGTAAAAGAAAAATAGAAAGAAAACAGTGAGTTAAAAAAAGTGAAAAGATGTGTAAATAGTGAAAAAAGTGGTAAAAGAAAATAATATATAATTATTTGTGATATTTGTGATTTACTATTAATTTACGAGAGTAAAGTAATTGAAAGATAAAAAATAAAAGATAGAAAAAAAAAAGATTTTAAAAAATCCACAAAAAAAATTATTGAAACATTTTTAATATAATTTGTTACAAGGAAGTATAAGTGAAAGATAGAGTTAAAAAATACATTAATAATGTGAGAATAAAAATATGTTAATGACTTAAAAAAAAATGAGGAAGAGAGAGAGAAAAATTAAAAAAATAATTATTGAAACCTTAGTTTACCACATCTCCAAATCACTTTTTTTTATTAAAAAAAAAACAAATCTTTTTCTTTTTTGTTTACTAAAAGAATGAGCAAATAGAGCGCGAACACGATACAGTTGTGTACAAAAAAAACTAAAAAAAAACACTGATTTAAAGAAAGGAAAGATATATTTAAGAAACAAAACAAAAAATTACTATATATTGCTATTATTGTAATATTTAGAAATATGAGGAAGGAAAAAAAACGAAAAAATAAAATCACAATAATTTTAAAATTTCACAAATCACACACTAAAAAAAATGAAAACTAAATTTTTGACAAAAAAAAATCATTCTACATTTCTAACACTCAACTGTCAAATATCTCTTTGTACATAATAAAACGTAAAAAGTTGTTTTTTTATTTTTGTTTTTGTTAGATTTCAAAAAGAACAAAAAATGCGAGAGGGAATAAAACAATCACAAAAACTGTAAACTAGCAAAAAAAAAATCTTCATTAATTTTCTATTGAAATAAAGCAAGAAAAAATCTATTGATATGGAAAATTAAATTAGCAAAAACGGTTTCGCAATTGAATTTTTTTTCTTAAAAAGAGAAAAAAAAGTGGATAAAACAATGACAAAAAAATCACGAGATACTTTCTATTGCTACAATTTTAGAGGAAGTAAAAGAAAAACGGTGAGATTTAGAAATGGAGGGAGCCCATAAAATAACATTTAAAATATAGAGGACAAAAAAACTCACTTCAAATATTTTTAGCGTATTAGATGATGTAATAGAAATATTTAAAACAAATAAAAAAAAACACGTGGAAATTAAAGAGGTAGAAAAAAAATGGAAAAGACTGTCTGTGCCCGATAAAAGTTTTAAAACAAAAACAAAATCTTTAATCAATATCTCCCTCTTTGAGAGAAAATGAAAACACAAGCTATGCATTACAAAAAAAAATCGTAAGAAAAAAACGTTGTTACATTCTTTGTTGTCAATTTCAGTGCACTGAAAACAAATAATTATCTCATTGACAAAACATTTTGTAGAGAACGAGAAACATGTGTACACATAACAATTTCTTACCCATCTCTCCCCTAAAATTTTCATTATGAACATTTTCACCGAATTCCGTATACGAGATAAAATATTTTATTTACCTTTCTCTGTTAATTTATTTTCCTTATACAGATTTTCCGAGAAAAAAACAAATATTAAAAAAAATCACTAGAAAGAGAAAAAAAATTTTTATAAAACCTGTTTTTTTATTCAAAATAGATTATTTGGTTTTGGAAAAAAAGAAATAAGTGAATAAAAAAAATGAGATGATTGAGAGATTTGAACTCAAGATGAAAAAAAAACAGAAGCATGTTGGAAAATCTTCTCTGTCTCTTTCTGTGGATGAATGTTGTTATGTGTGACAAAAAAACAATTTACTATATTTAAAAAGAAAAGATGGAATTAGCATTTAATTGGGTTTTAAACTAAATTTATCAAGAAACTATATTTGTAATTGTTAGAAAAGTACCTTTCTTAGAAGAAAACCCACTGTGTCTAATGTTATTTTCTCTAAAACTATTCTTTCCTTTTTATAGTTTCTCCTCCAATACTTAAAGAAAAACAGATGCACTACGCACAGAGGTTTTTTTTCTGTGCAAAAAAAATTGTTATCTCACTCACTCACTATAGGTGTGAGAGAGATGGCAATAGCAAAATTTACATAATTCTGATACAAGAAAAAGTTATTCGTAAAAGTTTGTCTAGAGGTTTGTATCAACTGTGTCAAAACTACCGAAAGAGAAATTGCATTTGTTTCCTAACTCCTGATTCATAGAGTATAAGCTCTAGGATTCAAGTGTCTCGGGTTCGAATTCTCTTTAGGTCACCAGGAATTTTTCTGGCGTTAAAGGTGTTCAAATTGCATCCAGTGATCTTCATTGCACTTGATTCCATTCGGTATGGGACTGACAATTCCATCCATGTATAAGAAAAAATAATAATAAATGTCATGAAAATCAGGCTTAACCTAAGGGCTTTGACAGACCTGAAGATTAGCTGAGAGATGACTTAGCGTAATTACATATATTAGAAATAATGGTTAAATTACATTTTCATGATTTTCCATTAAATCGTCTCTCGGCTTAAGTCGTAAGTGTGTCTAGGGCATAATTTAGCCTCCTTCGTTCGCAGATTAGTTGATTCTTACTTGACTTTTGGTCTTTAATTCTTCAAGATATTTAAAGATGGATGTCCTATTCATAACACTGAGAAAATAAGAGGGTACGATTAACTTTTTTCCTCATAACTTTAACACTTTTTAGGTGAAAAAATATATCAACATTTTTTAATGTTAATTTTATACCTTTTTAATGGTAAAATTATCATGCAAAGGGTAACTTCGACCCCCAATACACCTTAAAAGCATAATATTTACACCGATTTTGGATCAATACTGCAACACTGGGAGAAATCCGAAAAAGTTAAAATAACATTCTGAAAATGTTAGTTTTACCCTGCATTATTGATACTAAATCGGTGTTAATATTACCCTTTTTAGGTGTATTTGGGGTTAAAGTTACCCCTTTTCATGTTACTTTTACCCTTAAAAAGGTGTAAAATTAACATTAAAAAAATGTTGATATATTTTTACACCTAAAAAGTGTTAAAGTTATGAGGAAAAAAAGTTAATCGAACCCTCTTTTTTTCTCAGTGAAGGTAAAATAAACATTTCCGGAATGTTATTTTAACTTTTACGTATTTCTCTCAATGAAGGTTTACAAAGCATTTTTAACAATTTTTTAGTCTTTCCGTAACATATTATCAGACCAAAAACTCGTTCGAAAACTGCTTTCGTTCACTTGTCTAACCTGAGATGCCACAGAGCTCACAGAGTCTTCATCACAGAGTCACAGAGTCCTTGCCAGGTTCTTTCTAATTGTTTTCACATTAGGGTTCTTTATCTTTATGTCTCCATTTGTGGATAGATATTGTAGAGAAGATTGGTACCGTTCATCTGTCTATGTCGTACCTACTATTTTCTATTACAGGATATCAGTTTTGCCTATTTCTTGGGGGTAAGTCGTCTAGAATCTGCAGGTTACTGGTACAGATACTCTGAAAAAAATATCTCGTAAACAATCTCATAAAAAATTGTAAAATAAGTCGATTTATATGGAAAAGTAACAAGATGTTTGGCTAACCCTGTCGCCATAAGGATTCTTGTAAAATCTTTTCATTTTCAACAATATCTTGTTAAAACCGAATCCACCAAAATCAATTAACAAAATTTTTTGTAAAAGTTTTCTTAAAATCTCGTTTTCATGGGAATTTCTCAATAGATGTCGTTGCAAAATATTATATATAGTTTTCTTTTTCATTTTTATCTCTTTCTCTTAAAATGGTCTTGGTATATTTTCTGTCAAATTGTTCATCAATTTAGTGGAACTAATAACCACGATTTTCATACTTTATGTTATATATAGAAATTATACACTGGTATGCTGTCTGCAGAAAATGGTTAAATAGGACTTTAGAGACCATTTCCGACTACAAAATCGTCTTTTTTGGTGAATAAAAAAAAAGAATACTGACAAAACTTTTACAAGATTTTGTATATTATTGGTAAAAAATGTAGAGTATTCGGTATCAACAAGATATCTTGTTGAAAATGAAAAGATTTTACAAAAATCCCTATGGCGACAGGGGTAACCAAACATCTCGTTACTTTTCTATAGGGGGCAACGAGATTTTACAAAACTTTTACGAGCGATTTTTATCAGAGTATCTGTCTTGGTTGTCACTCTTTACGGAACCTTCTTTTATTGAGAAATTCTATGATTCGAAACTTATTGAGAAGTCAAGAATTCTCTCAAAAACATCAAGTGTTTCACAAATTAAGGTTATGTGAAATATTTACGTGCGCCATCTTTAGATCAATTTTACAAGCATATTGACACATCTTTCCGAAATAAGAATGACAGGAAAGCAAATTTCAAGAGTTTTGTTTGTTCCTGTTAATTTCAAAAGTCCAAAAAAGTTGGTCCCTGTAAATTCTAATGAGCGATTTTTGATTATTAATTGACTCTCGCTAATTCGGCTCTTTTAAGATCGGGCTAGTTTTTAATTCGAGCGGCAGTTAAATTCGAAAATAGTTTGTTGACATTTTTCGAGAACGATTATGATTATCGAATGAAGCAAATATGCTCAAATTTGCCATGCTTTGTCTGAGTTTTGATGTGATTTTGCATTATTAAGTGGTTTTCATGCAATTTATAATAGTAATGAGCATGTAAACTCAATATGAGTCTGCAAATGAACAAAAAATCGTTACATTTCAAAAAACTTGAGGCCCAATTTCTCTCTAATTCGGTTGACATTTCGCTCCCAAATGCCCAAATTTGAGAGGTCTACTGTATTAAGTTTAATTAATTATTAATTAATTAAAATTTATTAATTTCTTTATATACTTGACAAACTCACTTTCAAAATCTTCCCAATGTACCTTCATTTTTGTGGTTTTGAGATCAACGAACTTTTTACAAACTTTTACGAATAATTAATTTGTGAAAAGAAAACAGAACAGGAAATCTCCGTGCGTAATGTTAACACGACAGATGTAATCCATTAGGTAAAAAAATCCAACAGAGAAAAATAGCAACATAAACACGTAGAAAAAAAGAAACAAAAGAATATATAAAACTAAAAATACATAGTACATAATTCAAGTGCATTACAGGTTTATTGAGTGAAAACTAAAAAAAAAGAAAACATAAAGAAATAAAAATGCGAAATACGAAGAAAATAAATCGTGACATAGTCAAAAGCAAAAGCAAAAAAACACAAGTAATAATTGGAAAGAGAAAAAAAATAGCAGGCATAGTGAGAAGTGTTAATAAAAAAGATAACATGAACAAATGAAAATATAAAAAAAAATATTTCTATATATACAACAAAAAAAAAAACGAGAGAAAACCACAAAAAATAAATTATTATTGTGCGCATGAAATCACAAAAGAAAATTATTCTTACAGCAGAGAAAAAATTTAAAAAAAAACATTAAAATAGTAAATATTTCACTGCAACACTATGTAAAAAAAAGAACTCTAATACCAATATAAGATAAAGAAGAAATTCTATATTTTCATTCAGAGACGAACTTTTTTGCAGGCGACAAAAGGTTTAACGTAAATAAAATAGTTAATAGAAAAAGAGGTAACATTTTCTAAAAAAAAATAACAAAAAATACAAAAGCCACTCTTTGATGATAAAAAAAAAATTTAATAAGAATTCACTGCCGCAAATTCTACATAGAATTCATCCAAAATTCTTCCGTATTTTTCGCTTTTATTTCTCAATTATCTTTTCCAATCTTATTGATTATTTTTTTTTATTGATTTTTTATACTGCTTAATGTCACATGTTTAATCCACCGGAACAAAAAAAAAGAAAAATGCGATTTTTTGAAAAATGATATTCCTTTCCCTTTCAATTTTTTGATTTGTTTGATTTACTAAAATTAAAAACAAAATCTAATTTCCTTTTTATTTTTGCTGTTTTATGATTTATAATGAAGAAAAAAAAAGAAGCCGCCAATATAAAGTAGAGCGCGCGATGCGTAGGAAGAGAACAAGTGGAAGAAAGAAAAACCAAATCAGTAAAATATTTTCATATAAAGAAATAGGTACTATATAATTTAATTTAAAAAAAAGGAAAAAGATGAAAAAAACGCGATATAAAAAAATATTATCGTCAACATACAAACCTCATTCACAGTAATTTTTTTCTTATATTGTAAAAGAAATGAAAGATTAAGAAAAAGGGAATTATAGAGAGAGAAAAAGTAATTTGTTTAAATATTGTGTATATATTAAAAATATATTGAAAAATAAAGTGAGAGAAAAAATATGTAGAAATGGTGGTTTTAATATTTTATTTTTAAAGATATTTTTGGGATTTTTTTTTATTTTACAATATTCTGGACAGTGAGTGTTAAGTGCAAGTCTTAGTATTGTTTTATTGTGCTGGTGCATCTCTTTGAACTCTGCGATTTCTTCGGCGTCCTCCGATTGCCCGTCTAAGATTTCTCGTACGACGCCCTCGGCGACCTTGACGTCCACGACGGCCTCTTCGTCCTTGTCTTCCTCGTCTTCCTCCTTGTCCTCCACGTCCACGACGCCTTCTGCGACCACTGCCGCGACGACCACCTCGTCGACGTCGTCCACGTAGACGTCTTCCACGTCTACCACGACGACGTCTTCCAATGCGACCACCGCGCCTCCGTCCGAGTCTCCTGCGACGGCGCCACGGCGGCCTTAATACACCACCGTCATTGCCTCCATCTCCTGGAGCAGAGGGCTCAACGTAATTCCCTCCTGATGGATAATCCCTGGTTAATGAAAGTAAGAGTGTTTGATCACTAAACGATCTAATGTCGATTTGCATGACTTCGAATATTATGAATTGTAAGATCTCATTATTTTTAGTGGAATTGCTTCTAAAGAAAGAAGAGTTAGTGGCATTGACTTACGGTTGTAAGAGAAACATCGTATTACTCTTTCCGGACCGTAATGCCGGCTTCAGACTGGAGGTTTAGCCTAATTTCCGAAAGTCTCAAAAATCCAAATAACAAGCAATTTTATTGATTTTTCAAAATCTAATGAATCATTTGCCCTTATAATCCAATCCTAAACAACAAT
Source organism: Phlebotomus papatasi (assembly GCF_024763615.1). Taxonomy (NCBI): domain Eukaryota; kingdom Metazoa; phylum Arthropoda; class Insecta; order Diptera; family Psychodidae; genus Phlebotomus; species Phlebotomus papatasi. The sequence goes on from NC_077224.1 coordinate 56,180,662, forward strand.
TTCCTGAAATATCTTGTCGGAAAAGGAATTAGAGGAACTAAGCCATATGGCTAAACCTCAGGTCTGAAGCCCGTACCCTAGACACATTTACGACTTAAGTGACTTAAGCCGAGACACAGCTTAACGTAATTATAATTAAAATAATGATTTGACAAAATTTCCATCAGCTTCCCAGTAACTAAGCCTTATTCGGCTTAAGACGAAAGACGGATTTAGTAAGAAACTGATGGAAATGTAATTTAAGCATTATTTTGATTATAATTACGGTTTGAGTCGCAATTATGTCTAGCTAGAGCATAACATATCCAGCGACCCAATTTCGCGAGTTCTTGATCAAGAAAGTTTTAGCTCGGAAACCAATTACGCTGCTGTAAATAATATCCTAGATTTGGACATCCTTATAGTTTGTAATTATCCAAAAGAATCGGATTTTTATCACTTCTAACTATAGTTCAAAAAAATATTTTTCAGGATTCCAAAGAATGCGAAAGAGTTAAATTTTGTAAAACCGTAAAATATCGTTTCTGTAATACTTAGAAGGTTCTTACAATGACATTTTAACCGTGCATGTTTTAATACTATCAAATGCTCTAATCTGGGCGCTTCGCTATGTCGATCGTTTATGACTACGCTATCTAGATAATCCACATAAAATAATCTTTTTTTATTTTTATTTCCGTAATATAGTCATTACAATAACATAATATAACTATTCAACATTTAGAAAAATCAAAAATAATATTTTTATCCATTAAGCTCCAGTTTAAGCTCCACAGCAGTGACAAATTGAAAAAAAAACAGATTTTATATCTGGTCTGAATTCGAGTAGTAGAGGAAAGTACTCTCCCTTTGAACGTTCTTGCCTTCGAATACAGTTAATTTTCTTTCACTTTCCCTAAAAGACTTACACATTTCTATTAAATATTAGTGGGCTTATTGTGAATTATTGATAATTAATTGATAATCATGTGAGAGTCTCTTATGGCCTCTACACACTACAGAAAAATATGTCCATATTTTAGAGTTTTTGCTACATAAGCGTAGGAAATTTTCTTCAATATGGACAGAAATTTCTCTAAAGTGTAGAGGCCATTAGGGAAAGGAAAGGAAATTCACATTATGTGAAGGCACGAATGTTTGAAGGGAGAGTACTTTCCCCTACTAACTACTTGGTTTGGGTACCAGAACATGTAAATATCCTGGGAAATTAAGTTGTCTATAGGCTATCGAAAATTTTTGTTTATTTCGAATTATACCAATATTGTAAGAATTAGCGAGCCCATTAAGAAGAGGGACTCAGGGTTCCCATCTTTCAATGTGGATACTCCATTTATGCTACTTTTACTAAATGTTTTATTTCTACTAGGAATCAAAATTTTCTACTCAATAATGAGAGAATATGATAGGGCTCTAAGAGATAGAGAGAACAAGGACTGATCAATTAAAGACATAATTTTAAAAAGTGAAAAGAAATATTGAGAAAATGTAAAAATCTAATGCCTATCTACAACAGGGGCTCAACAGAGATATCACGAAAATTCTAATTAGGGTCGAAGAAACAACTGCTCGGCTAGGAATACTCTTGCCAGTTTCTATCTTGCTTAGATAAAATTCAAGAAATATTGACGTTTTTCATTAATCTTTTTTTACATAAGAATAAGTGATCAAATTACATATCCCAATTAAATACAGGTTTTTTTTTAAATATTTTTTTTTTAATTTTAAATTTTAATTTTTTTAATTTAATTTTTTTAATTTATTTTTATTTAATTTAATTTAATTTAATTTAATTTAATTTAATTTAATTAAAATAAAAATTAAATTTTAAATTTAAATTTTATTTAAAATTAAAATTTAAATTTAAATTTTAGCTTTTAAAAGCAAATTGAAATATTATATTAATAAAAATTGAGTTATAGGGTAAGTGTACCGAATTTCGGCATAAGTTCCATGCAAGCGCCAAAGTCTTAAATTTGAAATGTAATATTTTTTAATTAAATTAATTTTTTTGTTTCTTTTTATGAAGTGTTGATTGGAACCTTGTAGATAGTTTATCGTCTCTGTTTTCTCTAAAATCAATCTTAATAAGTTTTAAAATGAATAAAATTATAGACATAACTTTGGATATTGCGAGAGTGTTAAACAGATTTCTGTTCGCTTGGTACGTAATCCCAAGAAATTTTGTGTTTTTAGATTTTGTGTTCTTTGTGGACATTGGATACTATTTCGGCCACCTTGATTCTAATAGTTCCTTGCCCTTCCAGAATTCTTCGACTCTTTTCCACATCATTTCCTTCGTCGAAGCGATTTTTTTTGTTTTTTTTTTTTGCATTGAATGAAAAAAATGTATAAGATAAATAAAGTTTTATGGAAACAGAAGAAGTGGCCGAAATTACAAGCTGCCCAAAATCTGGTATACTTAACCTATATCTACATTATTAACAGAAACAAAAATTAAAAGAGAAAAATTCTCGCAAATTAAATGTCAATCAAAAACTCCAATACACGCATATATTCATCTTTCTCCTGGAAGTAAGAAAAAACGGCAGAAAACGTGATAAAACTCAAGGCTGATAAGGAATCATTATGTGATAAGACCTCGGAAAGTGGGTGAAGTCTCAGACTTAACATTCAAATGATTTTTCTTTGCTATCAAGAAATATGTATAAATTCATACCTCAGCAATTTTTCTCTATATTAAAAAAGTCAGTATAAAAAAGTGAATTAAATAACCCAGAATTTGAAAAAAGAAAGAGCTTAATGATCAGACTAATTTAATACATGTCACTTCAATTATTATTCCATTTTCATAGCTTAACACGTGCACCCGGTTCAGTGTAGGTATCATATTTCCTATTTTTCTTTTATCTGGAGCACCTTATCAATTTCACGAACATATGACTATACCTAGTGAAAGAATTGTGGGCAAAGTCACATCATGACGCCGCAAAAATAAATTGCGCATATCAATTATGGATGTTTTTCACTTTTCTTCAGGTTCAGAGAAATAAAATTTGCATTTTTTCCAATAAAATGTGTTTTTTTCCTGAATCGTGAGAAAAGGTTCTTCTGATTAGAAATTAGTCACGCAATAGACCAAAGTGTTTACTGATTAGAAGAATTTAAAAGTCTTATGTTTACTTCTTGGTAGTTTCATCATTTTTTCGGTGCTTAAGAACAGATTTAAATTCATTCAAAAATCTTTGCAAATATTATTAATTTAAACTAATAGAAGAAAAATATTTGTTTTGAATATTTGTTAATCAATAAGTTAAAAAAACCTGGCTAACTGTTGTATTAACTTTTTTGAGAATTTCAAAACCCTTTGAAACCGAACCTAAATTGTATCCAAATCAGTTGAGAATTATACTTATTGTCGTTAGTTATGGGCATGATCAACCAAATAAAACCTATTTGATTCTCATTTTTTTCTTTTACTGTAAATTATAAT